>NW_024583939.1:0-14242 GCF_018398535.1 Haplochromis burtoni
ATGCACTGTATACTAACCCATATGCTAATCATGCTTTATGAAGTGATGGCAATTACATTGTAGCATTTAATGAAGAAATAACAAAATAATCATACCAATGATTAAGCACCAGTCTTCTTTTTTTTTTTTCTCTGTGTGTGTCATACAGGTAAATGCTGAATTCCAGCGTATTACAACACTTCAACTGGAGACGACCTTCGCGGCACAGTTAGACAGAATTACACCTCAGCTGATGACAGTTTTCCAGAAGAAGGGCGGTGTTTCTGGGCAGAAACTTGCCCACCACTTGCAGATCATGCAAGAGGTAAATCTGAATATTGCAAATTCTATTTGGATTTAATTTGTCTTAAGTGGCAGGTCACTGGTGAGTCAAATAAGCTATTTTAGGTGACCGGCCAAGCAATCTAAATTTTGAAATTTTCATATATAAATTTTATTTACTATGTTTGAACTGACTTATGATAAAATTTACTTATTGCGAAGGTCAGACATTGTTGTTGTTTTTTTCCAAATTGGTTTAATCAACTCTCTTTAAACAGGCTGAAAGTGATGTTAAAGTGAAAAGGGAAGCAGTTCTCAGGGCACTTTGCCTCTACCTTGGTGAAGAGGACGGATGCCTTATTCGGGAGTACTTGGTAAGTCATTGTTAGCAAGTCATCTATACACACACTTCTTAGATAGATATTTACACACACACACACACAAACGACTAGATTGGAATTTAATTGTAGAGTTAATTGTTTTTCTTTTACCTTTTTATTAAATGTTTAGGACATTGAAGGAGATGACATCCAGAGAGGCCTAAAGAAGCACACCATGGGCATTTATGTCATCAACAAGGAGGATGGACAAAATGGACATTATGATGACATTGGAATATTTGTTGAAGGGGAGATAGTCATGGACAGCATTGGATCTCCGGCCCAAGCTTGTGCATTGATGCTTGGAGTAATCTATGCACTAAACCTAGCCTACCCCAAGAAATTGAGGCACTATTATGAATTCATTCAGAAAGTGTTGATGGGATTGGATGGGGGAAAAGCTCTCCCCCAAAGTCCTTGGGCTGAAGAACAAAATTGCTACTGGATAGGAAGATTTCTAAAACCACACATCCATTTACATTTTGTTATGTAAATTACCAATGACTGGTGCTCTTGTGAATAGGAGTGAAATATTTGTATAACCATCATTCGTTCTCACGTTCTGTATTATGTTTTGATTGAACATTTTCACTTTCAATAATGAATGTTTCACGTTTGGTACATTTGAGTAGCTTGAAGAGCAACTTTGTAATTATTCAGTTTACCGAAGCAATTTTTCTTTATTCCGGTCCTTGATAGCTGCTGCCCTATAATCAGTGTTAACTCACCTGATTTAAAAAAAAATAACAATAATAATAATAATTGCATGATTACCACACTGCAGCACACTGGTAACACTTTAGGACTATTGTTTTGAAGCAAGTATGCTAGGTCAGAAAACATGTAAAACATTCAGAATCCTCAAGGAAGGACTAGAATGGAAAGCAGTAAGGAAAACACAAGTTTAGTTTTAAGTCTAATTACCTTATTAAAATGCAATTTCTAAATATGGATCGCAGAACAGCAAGTCTGAAACTTTGGTTAGTTTGTGGATGCATCAGTTTGTAATTGTGATACTTTATACCGCTGGCAGTGTTTTATTCTTTGTTAGAGGAAGAGAAACATTGGTTAACATTTCTCTTGTCTGTTGTTTCTGTTTTATTTGAATAGAGCTTTTTAAAGCTATTAGTTCATAGGCAAAAGTTTTGTAATTTGTATTATACAAATTACAGCAATTTCCCTTACATGTGGATTCTTATTCTGTTTGCAACAAATTTTGCATTAATAAATGATGTGAAAGAATTTTGTAGTTTTCATTATTGGCGTTATTAAAAAGAACTACAAATCAGGGTAAGCAATTTTTTTTTTTTTTAAGTAAAATTTACTTAATTGAAATAGAGAGAAATTAACAATTTTATTGATTTGAATATAACTTTGGGACATAAGTTTAAAGGAAACAAATTATTCTGGTACACTTAACACAACCGTAGTTGGAATTACTAATATTATTTGACTAAGTCGTATCCACAACAGTTAAGTTAAAGTAGCTTAAAAATATATGTTGGCTTTACTCGCTTAAATTAAATTCTGTGTACTTAAAAAATATTTCTGGATTCAAACAAATTTATTTCGTGCAACCACTTGTCATAAAAAAATTGAGTACATTGAACAAAACATTTTTTTCACTTATTACTGCGCAGGAGAGCCAACACACACATCAAACATCACAGTTCACCAGCTCTGCCCTTGGGACGTCTCAGCTCCTCTTTTATACCTCCTCCCCACACACAACTCTCTGTATCTTTTAGTTACAACAGGTTTCTGTCCCACGGGCTGTGGCTGGGCAGAGAGCAATTCCCACTATCTTTTTCCAGGAAGTTTCATCCTTCTAAGCAAAACAGTTAGCAGATAATATACTGAAACATCATTACGCCTAGCTAAGCAGTCTAAATATATAATCTAATGGCTGACGGAATGAGTCAAATACCAAGCAATGGCAAAAGATTCCTGTAATCCTTTTGCCATGAAATGCGCTGATGACCTTTTGTTCACAGGGGCGCCTAGCACATTTCCAGGAAAATGACTAAAAACGAAACTCATCGTGTTTTAGTTTCAGTTTAAAATCGAGGAACAATGCCCCATTATTGTGTCTCTCACACTCCTGCTGGGTATTTTTGACATTGTGAGAATGACTGTGCTGACTATCATTAGTGGTAGACTTCAGTCTGTGTCTGTTAAGCTGTGGTGGCACCTATTCTTGAAAATCATCCTGAAACGTTGTGCTGTTATATAGCGCATAACCTTTTGACTTAAAAACAAAATAAACCAACAGATTGGTGTGATTTTTTTTATTCATTATCTTAACTTTCATTAAATGTTGCAACCATTCTTGCTGGATATTCTCACTAACAGTTTGTCTTCTTGACACTATCCTGCAGACGCTGGCTATTTCTCAAAACTCCAGTGAGTTTCGGATTTTCTTTTGACACAAAAGGTGCTCTTTGCTCCGCTCTTGTTTTCTTTCTTTCTTTCTTTCTTTAATGTTTAATGTCCGCTTTTATTAAGTCATCTATTCAGCACCTCCAATATTTAACTCAGCTCACCCCCGCCGCCACCCGACTTTTGAAACTTCCTCCACAAATATTCCCCTCCTCCTCGTGTGACCTTCTCCGACACTATAAAAGTAATCACCCAGGATTTTTTCAGTCGGATTTTCTTGTGCGTTTTCGCTTTGGCTGTGCAGACATCTCTCTGAATTCCTCGCAGCTTTCTCCGCTCCCCCTCCAGGTAAGCTGGTTTCCTTCACAGAGAAGTCGAGGCACGGCAGTGTGCAGATTGCAGGTAGAGTGCAGGAGGCTGCTGATTTAGAATAACGGATCGAACGTGGAAAGAACAAAACAGTCCCGGGGATACCCCCAATGAATATGACAGTAATGTTGAGTGCGCACATTTTTGAACACATAAGGCTCTGTGTGAAATGCATCACACAGAGCCTTATTCAGTGTGTGTTCAAAAATGTCTGAACGTTTTCTCTTTCTGTTCCCAGTGACAACAAAATATAATTAGCATTGAGCAAATGTATGCGTTTGTGAACTAACTTTGACGGTGTCTAACGATAAGATGACCGAGTTTTGTCGATTCAGGGATGTTTTCTGTGCACCTGGTCAAATATAAATGTCTCAATATGTTATTTCTGTGAGTCAGACTGTTTAACCCGATCATATGGAACAAAAACTTACTTTTCGTATATTTAGAGATACACACATCACACACACACAGACAACCACACACTTCATGCAGCACACACACATATCATACACATGAACACGAGGGCAAAACACACACACACACAGAGATGATATCACATACATATATAGTAATATATAATATAGCATATACATATATATATATATATATTATATATAATATATATATATTATATGTTGTGTATATATATATTGTGTATGTGTTATATATATGTGTTTATTTATATATATATGGTGTGGTATATATATTGTTGTATATATATATATTGTTATGTATATATATGTGTTGATTGTATATAGTATATGTATATATTTATTAAATATATATGGAAATATTATATTGTCAGATTATATGATTAGTGTATATATATATATATATATATATAATATATATATATGTATATAATATATATAGTATAATAGATTAGTAATTATGTAGATATATATATATAGTAGTATAATATATATATATATATATATTATATATGTATATATTATATATGTGTATATATATATATAGTGTATATATATATATATTATGTTACTATATATATGATATATATGTGTATATATATATATATATATATATATATATGTATGTATATATATGTGTGTATATGATTGTTGTATATATATATTTATATATTTATGTTATATATGATATATGTTGTAGTATATATATATATATATTGTGTGTATATATATATTTGTATATATATGTATATATAGTGTATATATATATATATATGTATGTTTATGTATGTATGTATATATATGTATATATATATATGTAGTGTAGTATATATATATATGTTTGTAGTATATATATATATATATATATATGTGTGTGTATATATATGTGTGTAGTTAGTATTATGTATGTTATGTATATATATATGTATGATGATATGTATGTATATATATATATATATATATATGTATGTATATATATATTATATATATTATATTATATATATATATAGTGTGATATATGTAATATATATATATGATGTATGTATATTATATATGTATTATATGTATATATGTATTGTATGTATATGTATATATGTTTGTATATGTGTTATGTATATATTGTACATATTTCTATTGTATATGTATTATTATATATATTAGTATATATATATATATATATATGATATATATATATATATTTATATATATATATATATATATATATATATATATAAACCAACCTTTTAAACTGGTGATATGTTGACGATTTGTCACCTAGCGTAAAATGTGACGCTTTGAGAGTGAGAACGTGTTTTCTATCGCTAAACGACAATAGTATAAGTGACAGAACTGATCATATCAGCACCACACTTGAACTATGCAGCTGATGTTTTTGTTTGTCATTGTTATCCTGCTCGCATACTGTTACTGATATAAAGAGTGTCAGCCCCACAACTAAAGCAGACATCTTATCTGCACTTAATGTTAGTCTAAGAAGCCAAGTAAGATAGTGAGATAAGATAATTATAATAAAATGCAATAAACAAAAATATTCCTTAAAAAATAAAAAGAAACATCTCAGTGGTTGCTTGGACTCTTGCACCCACCACTTATCTAACTGCACTGACTTCACCTATTAAGAATACGTCTATGAACCTGACCTTGCCACCATAGCCTTATCCCATCATTAGCTGTTCAAATTGAAATCTGTCTCAGGTTTGAATGAGATAAAATGGCTCAATAAATTAAGACTTTCACTGTTGTTCAGCTACATTCACAAGTGCAGTTACCATATTGAACATCCCAAGTTGTTCAGAAATGTCTCTTGGAGCCATAATGAACTCAATAAGAAGAGGAAGTCAGGCATTTGGATTTTACAGAATAAAATTAATACGATTTAATAATTTTTCAGGATTTTTACTTATCAAACTCCTTCTGGAACATCAATATTTCAAAATACAGATCAACGTAAAGATGAAGGGAATAAAAACTAACTTAAATGAAAGGGACCTCTAACAGGACTCAGGAAGGAGCAGCCATCTGCAGCAACCAGTGGAGAGATGAGAGGGGAAGAAGGAGAGAAAAGAGAGAAGGATAAAATGCATAATTCATTCTAATTTAATAAAACAGTCCTTGACGATAATTCCCTTCTAACTCTGTAGTATGCATAGTTTTTGCAGGTTCTGCCAGTTCATACTTTTGTGATCAGCAATGACTGATGCAGCTTACTGAGCAGTCCTATAAAACATAAAGATATTAGCGGTGACTTTTTTCATATCAACATTTCTTCAGAGGATGTTCTTGGTCTCATTTGCTGAGATAAGGCAGATTATTTATGAAACTATTTCAATCTGCAATAATTGGACTGCAACTTATGATGGAATAAAGTACTAATTTGAATTAAATGTTCGGTCAAATGATGCTGAGAATGGTTATTAAAATTCTCTCTTCATCTGGGTTTTTCTACTTTAAGGGTGACAATGATTAACTATGAAGTGACCGTGTTCACTGGCAATCTGGCCTTGGCCTCCACTTTCAATAACGTCTACATTACACTGGTCGGGACAGATGGAGAGAGCAAACGCATTGATCTCACAAGCTGGAAACCATCTTTCTTCAGAGGGCAAGTGAGTCTGAAACCCCTCTGCATATTAAAACTATTTAAAACTACATGTGATGTGGATCTTTTGTTTTTATTTTTGTTTTGTTTTTTCCAGGTATCTCATTTTATTGTGTCCTGCCCCAAATCCCTTGGAAAGCTGGTGATGATAAAGTTAGACAAACAGAAAAGGTTTCTCCAAGACTCTTGGTATCCTGCCAAGGTAGAAGTGAAATCCCCTAAAAACAAAACCTACCACTTCCCCATCTACCACTGGATTACTGACAGTGAGGTCTATTGCTTCAGAGAGGGGACAGGTTTGTGGAAATGTGCTTGTCTTATTTATACGTTTCAATGACACCCAAAAAGATAACCAATAAAGAGGCAATAAAGGTGATCAAGCAAAACTGCAATGATACTGTATTTTAAAAGATGATAATATACTATTTTTTATCTTTTTCAAATCTTTTATGAAGCTCTCAGAATCTTTGATGACAGCAACAGTCATCTTGGTGGGTGCAGTCGGCAGCAGGAACTTAAGCAGCGACAGAAAGTCTTTTGGTAAGAAATTAGAGTATTTTTACATTTTGCATCTTAACATTAAGTTGCCTGAAATCAAAATTTGGTGTATATTAATGAAATATGGAAACAAATAAATAGCACATAAAATCCACCAGGATTTATAAAAAATATTATGTAAAATTTAAGTGTGTTAGGTTTATATATAATCTTCATTGAGACTGCAGATACATTGGTAATTAAGCTCTCCACTCACCACTCTGTTATCGCTATCGTGCCCAGCTGGGATGTATATGCACAGGGGATACCGCACTGCATTAAGGGAAACAGCATTCAGTCTCTGCCCTATGATGTCCATTTTTCCTTGACCAAGACAGCAGAGATGAAATACACTGCAGTCACAGGGTGAAGTATTCATGTCCTGTTACACATCTCTTTTTATCTCTACACATCTAATGAAATCATAAGCATCATAATAAGTAATGTTTTTCTTTTCTAGACTGGTAGAGTTGGAACTGATTGAAATGGCTGAGTTAAAGAAAAACTGGACTCACATAGATGATATTAGTCATCTTTTATGCGCTCATCGAACTCAAGTAACAGGTAACAAATCATCAGAAGTTCATTCACTCAAACATTGCTCATACTTCACGATGTTATATAATAATAATAATAATAATAATAATAATAATAATAATAATAATAATAATAATAATAATAATAATAATAATAATAATAATAAATTTTATTTATGAGCGCCTTTCAAGTCACCCAAGGACACTTTACAATAGGATAAAACACTTAGTAAAACAATGGCAGAATAAGAACAATAAAATAAAGCACAAGATAAAATAACAAACAGTGGATTCACAGTGAATATGCAGATTTGAACAGATGAGTTTTGAGTTGGGATTTAAACTGGGGGAGAGAACCAATGTTTCTTATTTCTGGGGGCAGAGAGTTCCACAGCCTGGGAGCAGAGCAGCTGAAAGCTCTGCTTCCCATGGTGGTGAGGCGGAAGGAAGATACAGTAAGCTGGACAGAAGAAGAAGAACGAAGTGAACGGGCAGAACAGGTGGTGGTTAACAGGTCAGAAAGGTAAGGATGAGCGAGGTTATGAATGACCTTGAAGGTGAGCAGAAGAAGTTTGAAAATTATCCGGAATTTCACAGGCAGCCAGTGAAGTTCCTGAAGAACAGGGGTGATGTGCTGGTAGGAGGGGGTTCTGGTGATAATGCGAGCAGCAGAGTTCTGAACCAGTTGAAGCTTATGGAGGGATTTTTGGAGGAGACCATGCAAAAGAGAATTGCAGTAGTCAATACGGGAGGTAACAAGACTGTGGACAAGAATGGACGTAGACTAGGTGGAAAGAGAAGGAAGCAATCTGTTAATGTTACGTAGATGGAAGTAGGGAGAACGGGTGAGATTATTGATGTGAGATTTATAGGAAAGTGAACTGTCTAGGATGACAAGGCTCTTAACCTGAGTAGAATGGAAAACTGTGGAGTTATCGATGGTAAGTGAGAAATGGTTTGCCTTCAAAAGGTTGGATTTGGTGCCAATAAGGAGGATATCAGTTTTATCCTCATTGAGCTTTAGAAAATTAGAGGTACACCAGTATTTTAACTCGGATAGACACTCTGTAAGGGAAGAAGGTGGGAGGGAGGAATCAGGTTTGCAAGAGAGATATAACTGGGTGTCATCAGCAAAACAGTGAAACTGAAGATCAAATTTGCGGAAGATGGTACCTAGAGGGAGGATGTGTATTATAAAGAGAAGAGGGCCTAAAACTGAGCCTTGGGGTACACCAGAGGTGACGGGGAATAGACGAGAGCGGAATGATCTTAGTTGAATAAACTGGGAACGGTCGAGGAGATATGATTGAAACCAGGCGAGGGGTGTGTCAGAGATGCCGAGAGAGGAAAGTCTGCTTAGAAGGACAGAGTGAGAAATGGTGTCAAAGGCTAAGCTCAGATCTAAAAGGATGAGAATGGTGAGAAGACCAGAGTCAGCTCCGATTAGAAGATCGTTAGTGACTTTAAGTAGAGCAATTTCGGTACTGTGACATGAGCGAAAACCAGATTGAAATCTCTCGTAGATGTTATTATTAACCAGGTGTAAATGAAGTTGAGCTGCAACCACTTTTTCGAGTATCTTAGAAATGAAGGGTAGATTGGAAATCGGACGGAGGTTGCTAAAGTTGTTAGGATCTAAAGAAGGTTTTTTCAGTATAGGAGTGACTAGAGCAGTCTTCAATAAGGAGGGAACGATACCGGTGGTGAGAGAAGAGTGAATGATAGCAGAAATGAGTGGGAGTAAAGAAGAGAGGCAGGATTTCACAAGCCCTGTGGGCATGGGGTCAACATGACATGTGGCAGGCTTTGATTTACATATGAACTCGGAAATATCAGATAAATCAGGAAGATGAAAAGTGGAAAACGGCTCAAAAAGGAGAAAAGGTTCTGGAGAGGGCGTAGACACAACATTTGATCTGAGTTGCTGGTGGATGTTATTGATTTTCGTAGTCCTGAACAGCATCAAGGAGTTGCAGGTTTCAGAGGAATAGAAGTGTGGTGGTAAAGCGTTGGGGGGTTGAATTAGTTTGTTGAGAACTGAAAACAGAGTCCTTGTATTACCCTCATAAGAACTGATAATACCAGAGTAGAAGCTTTGTTTGGCCTTGTTGATGGAGTCTTTATACTGAAGTACGTGGTATTTATAGATTTCTGAATCAACAGTTAAACCAGATTTCTTATATTTACGCTCTAGCTGCCGAGCTTTGGCCTTCAGAGCTCGGAGGTCAGAGGTAAACCAGGGAGCAGAGCGAGCGAAGGAAACAGAGTGGGTTTTTACAGGAGCCAGAGAATCAAGGACAGTGCATAGACAATTATTATAATATAACAACAAATCATAAGGAGTAGAATAGAAGTCCGGAATCTGAACATTGTCCAAACTGGTAGTGAGAATGTCCATATCAATGTTCTTGATGTTGCGGAACGAGATGAGACGGGTTGGCTTGGTAGAAGAGCAGCAGAGAGTGAGGTTAAATGAAAGGAGGAAGTGGTCAGTTATGGGGATTTCAGTAGCAGAAAGATTCGAGGGAGTAAGACCAGAACAGCAGACCAAGTCCAGGGTGTGTCCTTTAGAGTGAGTGGGAAAGTCGATAAATTGTTTAAATTCAGAGCCTTCGAGACAGGAGGAAAAGTCTCTGGTGAGCAGAAGGTCATTATTGTCCATGTGAATGTTGAAATCTCCCACCAAGATCACATTTGGGGAGAGAGATGAAAGATGGGTTAGTAGATTAGCAAAGTCACTGAGGAAGACAGGGTTAGGTTTGGGGGGGCGGTATACAGTAGCTATGATGTGGGAATGGGTCCAGTCAGCTCACATGCAAGGACCTCTAGAGAACTAAAGGTATCAACGTTAACTGGCAGGACTTTCAAGTGCTGGCGAAAAAGGATCGCGAGACCACCCCCACGACCTGAGCAGCGGGGTTTAGAAAAGTAAACAAACCCCAGAGGAGCAGATTCGTTTAGCTGAGAAAAGTCATCAGGTTGTTGCCAGGTTTCAGTTAAGCAGAAAAAGTCAAACTTACGGTCAGATAGGAGGTCTTGGGTGAGAGGTCCCTTACTTGTCAATGAACGAATGTTTAGAAGACCGAAGTTGAGTGGAGTATCTTCTTTTTTGCTAATCGCGGTGGGCGCCCTGGGCAGGTGGGCTAGAGATCGATGGTTAACAGCCCGATCAGGGTTCCTGCGAGGGCGGCGAGTAGCAGACCAGAACGATTTAGTTCCATTGGAGTTATGGAAAATCCTGCGGGACCCGCGATGGATGTATCTCCGGCGAGGCTGGAAAGTGATGCCGGGTGGTAGTGGAGCTCCGCCGGCGACGGGAGCGATAGCTGCCCGCGAAGGCGCAGGAGCTCAGCGGCTGTATAGCGGAGCAGTCCAGCCGTAGGATGGTAGACGAGCATCAGGAGAATCCAAAATAGTGCCGACCAGCTCAGGAACATCTTGGTCCACATCTTTGATTATGTGGAGGAAAAGGAGCCAAGCCGGCCGGAGCAACGAACAGGTAGGCTAAAATAGCTCAAACAGTTACGCTAGTGCAGCTCACTGAGAAGAAGACGTGAGAACACATTCAGCTGAAATAACAGAAGTTGAGGACAAGCGTTGCAAGTCAATCCCTGGCAGAGATCGATCTGGTCCTGAGTGTGAATGTTCCTGTTCATTCAAATCTGAATCCAAATAATCCAATTAATCCAAATAAATCCAAATAATCGAAAAATGTACCGGTGAGTACACCGGAAATCAAATATATTCAACTACACTTAAAAACAAGAATGGTTTCTAGTCTGTTTCTTGTGTTGATTTTTGGACTCTTAGTCAATGTATGTCAGTTTCCTGTTTATTATTCTAGTGTTTGAACGTTTTGATCATTTTTAGTCTTTTTCAGTTGTGCTTTTATCATACAAGTAAATCTGAGCATTAGTTCTTGTTGTATTTTTTGACTTCCTGTTCACGGTTCAGTTTAAAATGAGCTTTGAGTACAAACCTAGATTGCTCTACTGTTAAAATATTAGTTTTGAATTCCTTATTTGTATAGCCTGAGAAATGAATAACCTCACAGGACACAATTACTGGGGTTCTTAATGTGCAGTCTTTTGTTTTCGGTGAAGACAGAATAATCAAAAATGGACCAGAGAAATAAAAGAGGTAAAATAAATGAAAGATATACAAAGAAGAAATATGGCAGTGGCCTCTGGATTCCACAGCAATATTTCAGCTCACCTGGATACTGGAGAACACATATGATATCACAACTTATCCCCTACACACAGAAAATAGCCGCCCTAAGGTGCACGTGCAGGTCCCTTGCATCATTGATTTCTTGCCAATGATATCACCTTTTTGTAAAAAACAGTAATTCCCAAGATGCATTTTTCTAAGTTTTGGTAAAACTGCAGTAAACTCTTAAGCACTGCCCCCTGGTGACCAAAATATGCAATGACACAAATCACCAAAATGAACAAATTAAAGTGCACACTACATGCAGAAAACAGGAAACTGTGTAAACAATGAAATTAAACTACTCAATAACATTTTTGTTTTAACATAAATATAAACAAAGAACATGCATTCAAAGAAATTTTTAGAGCTCTTTTTTCACCTTAAACTGATATTTTTTCAACTAAAGTAGAAAATATTATTATCTGTATACTTGTACACTTGGCTACATTTGTATTAAACCACAGTTTATTGTTTGAGTTTGTAATCTTTTGAGTGTTCAGCTTCCTCAGTGTGTTATTATCCGCCCCTCCTCTGCCTTCTGTTCATCCTCAGACTCTTCATGTTTATTTTATTCTGTACTTGATGTTTGGCCATCTGAATTCAGGTTTGGGTTGTTCCTTTTTTTTATTTTGTTTTCATTTGTGTCCAATATCAGTTTGACTTCCTGCATATGCTTTGTGTTAGTTTTCACTTGTTATGTGTGTTTATGTGTGTGCTTGTGCATAAATAGGCCTGACCTCCCTGTAGACTTTGCTGGATCATCTGCTGTTAATCCTCTGTGCGTTTCTTTGCATGTGATTTTGAAGTTACCTCTATCTTCATCTTAATGCAGTGATCTGTGCAATCCATCCTTTTCTGACTGTGAACTATGGTTTCAGAGTTGGAAGTTCCAATTCTGAGCCCAACCCCTTTGTACTAAGCTGTAGACCACCCCAGTGCAACTTAGCAGCTAGAAGTTTTTTAACAACAGACAAAGGTTTTTGGAGATCAAAAAACTTCCTTCAGGGAAATCCCCAATTGTCCCTGTGTCATCGGAGATTTCTGGGCACTATGTTGTCTTTAGGTAGGATCAAAAAGTTGATTCTGTTCATCTGGACGTAGCGTTTTCAGTGGGAGAAATGTTTCATCACCCATCCAAGTGACTTCTTCAGGCTCAGCTGACTGCAGATTTCCACAAACGTATAAACAGTACTTTTGCACCGCGACTGTTCATTAAGTGGTCATGACAATTTGCATAGTAATGATCATGATCAAGGAACTGAGTCAGCCAATTGTTCATTCAGTGGTGCTAGTTTCAGTTATTGTGCAAATGTACTGTTTAGTTGGGGAAACCTGCAGTCAGCTGAGACTGAAGAAGTTATTTTGATGAGTGGTTAAACGTTTCTCCCACTGAAAACGCTATGAACAGATGAACAGAATCAACCTTTTGGGGATGATATAGCATGCATCAAGACTCTTTAGGTGGTGATTCCTGTATTCCAAAATCAAGTAAAAAATATTATTTTTCCAGACTTTGTTCATAAACATTGGAAGGAAGACTCTTTATTTGGCTACCAGTTTCTCAATGGTGTCAACCCCATGTTGATCCGATGCTGTAAAGCACTCCCAAAGAACTTTCCTGTCACTGGTGACATGGTCTCTCTCCATGGTCGGGGAAGTCTGGCAGACGAAATGATGGTAAGTGTTTAATTCTCATGAACTAATGATGACTGGCTGATCTTACTGGTACATTCGCTTCATAATTGTAATATTCAAACTGCATGCATGACATAAAATCATCAGTAATGCTTTCTGGAATTCCAAACAGAAGGGCAACATCTTCCTGTGTGACTACAAGCTTCTGGATGGAGTGCAACCAAACACCATCAACAAAAAGAAGCAGTATCTGATGGCTCCTCTTATTCTGCTTCAGAAAACCCCTGATAATAAGCTGATGCCAATTGCTATTCAGGTGAGTTCAACACTCAATAATACTAATGCTTGACAAAGTTGACAAAGTCAAAGGGTGCATCTTTCATCATCTTACAGTGCTGTGATTCCATTCCCCAACTCCCTGAACAGCAATCATGGCTGTAATTCAGTGGTCACGACACTTTGCATATTAATGATCAAGAAACTGACCTCGCAGCCCATCGTTAGTCAGTGGTGCTAGTTTCAGTCATTGTGCAAATGTACTGTTTATAAAGTTGGGGGAACCTGCAGTGACTGAAGAAGTCACTTGGATGAGTGATGAAATGCTTTTCCAGACCTGAATGATTTAGCATGCATCAAGAGGGCACACTTTCTTCTTAAGATGCAAAAAAAACCCATAAAAGGCAAAGCAAAAAAGAACACAAATGGATTTCTAAAAAGAAACAGAACACACGGCAGAAAACTAAACAGCAGCAATGTTTGTAGCATTATTGAAATTGGGCTAGCTGGCATATAATGGTTTGCTACGTGGTGGCTACCTATAGACCTATGGTTAGAAAAATATAAACAATAGCACATTGAGGATGGAGGATGAGCATCAGC
>NW_024583939.1:14262-17084 GCF_018398535.1 Haplochromis burtoni
CCCCCCAACCAAAAAAAGACAATGTGAGGGTCCCCGATTTCCCTGCTGGGAGAAGATACTGAACATTGCCTAAATTTGAGTCAAGAGAACATCTGAGATTATCCATGCCCAACCCAAGGTTAGCCAGTAATATCTAACTACTACATATTTTGGATGACTCACTATGAGAAATTGAAAAATTGCTGATCCTGAGCTCTGACTCTTCTCTGAAGCATTCAGATATTTGGTGTATTGGTAAACTGTTAGCCCATTGACTGTAGTTACATCATAAGGTTTTAAAAACTGAGCTTGAACATGTGCTGCATATAAATGATGCTAATAAAAAACCAGAGAGGTTGCCAATTACCCCAATGATGAGGCTTCATTATATTAAATAAAACAAGATACAAAGTGTTACAGCACATTAAAAAGAGCAGCCTGAATGAATGCATTAAGACCTTGGGCCCAGAAGTAGGGAAACTTACAGAATCAAGGGGATAAACACCACATCTTACTGAGACACATATTTCTGAGAATATAAGCATCCGCAGGAAGTTTCTACAAAAGCATGAGCAGAATCAATCAGCTACAGTGTAACCAATACAGACTGAGGAAGCAGCGGCGTAAACATGACTCCTACCTGTGACAGCTAAGGAAGCCACATGAGCAGAGACCTGGATGTATAGGGCAACAGGTAAGTAAGAGAGGGATGCTCAGATGGCAGCTATTTATAATGTGACTGCATAATTTAATTGGCCATCAAAAAAGCAATCAGCAATACATTATTAAACGAAAAAATTAATTCTGCTAAACTCAAACAGTATGGGATGAGTTTAACTATCATATGGACATATGCCCAGCGTCCGGAGCGGGACACAGACAAAAACACTTAACCCTCTGAGTCAAGACCCAGGAACATGACAAAACTCACCTAAATAAGTAACCAAAATATGGTTATTCATCAAATAATGAGGATAATAGATCAAATGCAATGAATTAAAAGCATATCTCTTCCTTCTTCTTCAGCTAAAGCAGAAACCAGCAAAGGACAACCCAATCTTCCTTCCTACTGATTCTGAGTATGACTGGTTGATGGCCAAAATCTTTGTGAGAAGTGCAGATTTCAACTTCTATGAAGTCAGTGTTCACCTGCTACGCACACACCTGCTGGCTGAGGTTTTTACAGTCTCACTGCTGTGTAACCTGCCCATGGTGCACCCACTGTACAAGGTAACTGAGGCTAAACAGTCTAAGTCTTTTGTGCCTTGGAGTTGAATATAGCACTAACTAGTGCCAGTCAATTTCTCAAAAAGGAAAAGATGTGGAAAGTCAATGCAGCAGCACTAATGTAGTGTCCAGTTCCTCTGGCTCATCACTTCTCCATCACTCTGCTTAACAGTTAGTACAAGGTCTTTGTGCTGACAATGCACAGCACCACATTTTGTCAAATGTGGTGCTGTGCATTGTCATCAAACATCTTTACTTTAGCCTCATTTGTCCAAAGAACATTATAAAAATAACTCAAGTTGAGAAAATAAATAAATCAGGAACTCTCAAACAGCCAGAGGGAGAACACAAGGCACCAGAGACAAAAGACCAAAATAAAATGGGAAAAAACCGAAAGCATGAACAGAAACATAGACTTGAAACAAAAACAGAAAGGTAAACAAACACTGAGACGAGAGTGACTTCACAAGAATGCACAAGAAACACGGGAGGAATTATAACAGAAATATGAGATCGAATATAAACAAAACTAAGACCTGGATAACAAAACTGAGAAGTCCAGAGAAAACAAACAGGAAACACAGAGCTGTAATAAAGGACTGAACTAAAAAGAATTGCGACTATACTGAGACCAGAATCCTAAAACAAAGATAATCCAAAATACAATGCTTAAACAAAATTCAAAAACATCTCTCAAAACCTCTTGGCTTTGTGCATTTCATCAGCAGCAACTGGGTGCCACTGGCCCTCTTAATTCTTATTAAGCGGTACAGTGTAGTACGAATTTCACAAGACTGCATAGAAACCTGTTTAAAAATTCTTTTTCACATGACTGCGTTGAAATCATCAAATAAGCAAGGAAAAAGTAATTTTCTTACTAATAAATTTCTCCCTTTCTGCCAGCTTCTGATGCCTCACACTCGCTACACACTTCAGATTAACGTCTTAGCTCGGCAACTTCTAATATCTAAGACGGGAGTTTTGACTCGGGTACGAAAAGACCAATACACTGAACAGACCAAAACCTAAACAACATTTTCTTTTTTACTATTGTGTACAGTATTTGCTTCTCACTTGTATTTGTTGTATCTGTTCTCTAGTATGCAGCTTCTGGTGGAAAGGGTATAATCACAATCCTGCAGAAATCGTTATCCTCCCTGACCTACAGCTCCCTCTGTATCCCAGATGATATTGCAGAACGTGGGCTGAAAGATGTACCAAATTTCTACTACAGGGATGATGGATTGAAGCTTTGGGAAATCATCTTCAGGTTCTCTAATTCTCCCTCTGAGTGCTTACTCGGGTCAACTTTATTTTTAGCGTTTTCCATTAGGTGGTATACCAGATACTTTGTTTAGTACCTACTCGGCTGGCGTTCCAAGCAAGCTGAGTTGATCTAAAAATGTGACATCAGTAGACTGCAAAAATCAAAACTTCCATATTTGAAACCTGGAAATGAGGGAAAGGGCAACACAAAACCCAACACCGTGGTTTCCTCAGTCTGACAAAAAGAAAAGTCAGAGGGGCAGTATACCATCGCCTTGACATCCTCCATTGCTTTGTTTGTGTCGAATACATATTACATAATGGGAGCTTCTGCCACATTGCTTAAACAC
>NW_024583939.1:17104-36482 GCF_018398535.1 Haplochromis burtoni
CCCCCCACCCACCCACCCACCCACACACTGTACTCATTTGCGAAGGAAAATGACCAAGACAGAGTAGAATCAAGTCGATAAAAGGGGAAAAGAGGTATTAGTCTAACTATCAGGTTAGGCCTAATTGGTCAGTTTGTGGAGCAGTGGGGAAAAACTCACTTTTTTTCAAATAAAAAGCCTTATCAGGATGCTCATGTGTTAAATTTGGGTCAAACAGTTTATTACAGTATGGTGGTAAATATAGAGCTATGTCTAGAAATATATGGAGTGTAACAACATTTTTATAATATTGTCTTACTACACCACAGCAATGGATTTTAAATCAGTCCATCAAGATGTGCAGACTTTCAGCTTTAACTCTAGGGGTTAAGCACAAAGTATTGAACTAGCTGTTTATACATATTTTATACATGTTTAAACATAGTAACTTGTTGTCAGGGGCTTAAAATTAATTTGAATAACTTAATTTTGTCAAAGGAGGTAACACCTCAAATCTGATGAAACACCTGGCGACGCATAGCATTTTTTTTAAAAGCTCAGAAATGCGCCGTATTTGATAGCTTGCTACGAGACCTCACACCGAGCACATCTACTGCGGGTGGGTTGCCTGTTATGCAACATCCCCCAAAAACACGAAGAGGAGAGTCCTGGCCCCTAGCCCTGCCAGTGTAGCAGAAATGATGAGGATGATGATGATGATGGCAGCAGCAGCCGTTCTTCTCTGCGTGAGTAGCTTAATGTTGTTCGTGTGTAATTTACGTTGAGCACGCTAACCACGTTATTACATTAATGCACGTAAGGTGAACTAGCAAACATCATCATAGCTACATGCAGCTGTCCTCTTGTTTGATGGCAGATACTCCCTTCACCCTGGCCAAAAAGGCTAAAATGACCAAAGAAAAAGTGGAAAACAGTTAAACATGAGAGGTTTTTGGACAAAGTTTGTGTTTTTTCCATTGTTTAAGCACTGCTTCCAGTCAAAAGTGATGCCATATATGCCCTATAGCTGCAGAAAAGGCTAACATTGTTATCTTTTTACAAAAAACAGCTGAACATGAGAGGTTTTTGGACCAATTTTGTGTTCTCCATTCTTTAAGCACCGGTTTGAGCACCGTTTGAGCACCGGCACCGTTTAAAAAGTACCGATTTGGCACCGGTATCGGATAAAACCTAAACGATACCCATCCCTAATTATGAGGGACATTTCTATAAGGATAGAAAAATCCCACAAACCTTAAACTGCACTTGAAAAGCTCGCACAAGAAGGCTAACCTAGCTTACCTTGAGAAGGTAAGGGAGCACACTCAACCCTAATCCCCAGAAACAGAATCTAACCCCAGGCAAGGCAGTGTGATGCATCCCGAGACAACAGGACGGGGATATCTACACAACTGTGTGAGCCTTCAAGAAGTTTATCAATTCACTTGAACCAAAATATGAACACCCGGTGCTGCAAGAGTTAATAGTCTCATTTGGGCCAAGATATACCTTTTATAGTTCAAATCAAATCAAATCAAATCACTTTTATTGTCACATCACATGTGCAGGTACATTGGTACAGCACATGTGAGTGAAATTCTTGTGTGCGAGCTTCACAAGCAACAGAGTTGTGCAAAATACAATAATATAAACAAGTTGCCTGGTATCAATGGTTGTTCATCTGCCCTAATTTATTTATTTATTTATTTAAAGAACCCATAGGTGGGAATGTGAGTTGTCTGTCTCTGCGTGTTAGCCCTGCGACAGACAGGCGACCTGTCCAGGGTGCAGGGTATGGTAGCTGGAATAGCAACATACCCAAGGATAAGCAGAAGAGCATGACTGATATGATGAAACTGGGATTTTGTTTCACTTAATTATTGCAAACACAGCTAAAACTATAACTGAAACTAATCAAAACTAAACTGAAACTAAGGATTAAAAAAAAAAAAAAACGAATCTAGCAAACAATTGGTAAAAACTAATTAAAACTGATATAAAATTGAAAATCTGAAGTCAAAACTAAATAAAATTAAAAACGAATGAAAATTGCAAAACTATTAAAACCCTGGTTGGCACCCATAAATGCCCATGCTACAACGCTGTCAATCAATCAATCAATCAATCAATCAATCAATCAATCAATCAATCAATCAAGCCTTTATTCGCCACGTGCAGGTTGCCCCGCAGTGAAATGGGACCCCCCCTCCCCCGACCTTACACACACAACACAGACATCACATGGGGATACAGGTAGCGTTACAGAAAAAACACTGAAATATACACTACAATGGAAAAGTACAAGAGGAAAAAAAAGAGACCTCTACTCATGCTGGGCTCCTGTGGGAGGAAAACCCCCCAAAAAAACTCCTCTGCACAAAAAAGCACATGAATGTCCATGTGCAAAACATTATGGAACATGTGACAAGCCACAGGGTCGGGTGGGGGGTGAGGAGTAATCTGAAGCAAACACAGCAGCCATCCTGCCCAGCCCTACCATTCCAGCTCAGACCCGCCGTGTTCCCAGGAGGGAACAAGCATCGAAGGCGTTTGGAAAGGGAGGGGGGATGAGTGTGTGCATATCAGTGTATATGTATGTGTGTGCGTGTCCAGAGTTCAGCTGAGACAGTGTCCTTCGCCCTGTCAGGCTAAGTAAACAGTCTTCCAGCCAGCCCAGGTGGCCTTGCGTGGACTGGGAAGAACAGTCTAAACACAGCCATTATCAGGGTGTTTTTGTTTGGCTCCAGCCTTGAGACTGCAGCTGGCGCCGAAAGGGTATCCGCATGAAGTGATGGTGTTTTTTACTTTAGTGCGAACAACTCATATGAATTTCAAAGCTGTTCTAACAGTCCAACACTGGTCTCTCAATCTCCCGTTGGAGAACCATGAGCTTCTCTATGATGTTATCAAACTTGCTCTCCTTGATGTTGTCATTCTTGTGCTCAAAGAGCCAATTCTGAGAACTCACGACCACAGTGAGCTTCTCCAAGATGTAATCCAGTTTGCACTCAGAGATCTTATTGTGAGTATTCACGGCAGCCGTAAGCTTCTCCAAGATCTTATCCATGCTGCACTCAATGAGCCCATTTTGAGAAACTCACACCACTTTTTATTACATTTTTTAAATCAAGAAGAAGATAGATGAGCAAGTATGGTTATTGAAGTTATAATTAGAAAACAAATTTCTTTCTATCCTTCTAGAGAAGTGGTTCTTAACCTTGTTGGAGGTATCAAACCCCACCAGTTTTGTATGTGCATTCACCGAACCCCTCTTTAGTGAAAAATAAAATCAGATTTTTTTTTTCAAATTCAAGACATAGATATGTTTTTTTACTGGTGCACACAATGATCCGTGCATGAACATCACCTTGTTCAAAGAACAATACCAACACAATGAACAAACTTACAACAAATTACATACCTGCAAATCAGTGTGACTTCTGCTGTTGCCTTTGAGAGACCAGTTCAGATATGCGTGGCTTCACCTTGGCAAGTGCCAGTCTCATGTCATTTTCACAGCAAAGTCTGTTCCTTTTCTTTGTTTTTATGTCCAGCATCCTCGAAAAGGATTGCTCGCAAAGATATGTTGTAACAAATGGCATAAAAAAATCCAGGGCTTACTTAGCAATAACTGGATACTTGTCCATTTGTCGACACCAAAACTTTGAGAGCGTTGTTGTTCTGAAGAGTTGCTGTTGAACCTGGCTCTGCTGAAATTTAATGATTTCGTCAAGGTATTTATCATTGACATCTGCTGTCTAATCAGCAAAAGTGAATGGCTGTCTCACCCATGCTGGATATGACTCTCTTGTAGGAAAATATCTGTCGAGAGACATTGCAAGCTCATCTAAGTGCGTTGCAATAGTTTGCTTCAGTTCCGTGGATACAGAAATATCTCCGATTCCAGACACATCTTCGATCTTACTTACACAGTTGTCCAGAAGGGGGAAGTTTGCGAAGTTGTTGTTCTCTGTTCGTCGTTTCCATAACGGTAGCTTTTTTTGAAAAGCTAATCCGGCTTAGATTAGCAACGTCTGTGCTCTCATCGAGTTGATGGCTAAATTTTGCTGGGCTTGAAATCAGATCTGCGAATACTTGAGCCAAGATGTCTTTACTCATGTCTTCTATTCTGTTGCTGATGGTGTCATTTGAAAGAGGAATTCGGAATCATTTACCTTCGGCCGCTGTTCAGAGTATCAGATTTGACATCTTTAATGCAGCTGGTTTCACGAGTGTTTCACCAATGGTGTGTGGCTTGCCCTGCTTTGCGATCAGGTAAGCAACTTCTTACGATGCTGTGAGGATCAGTTTGTTAACAGATACAAAATTCAAGAGCAGGCAGAGTGGGCCTTTCATCGAATCTGTCTCTCTTCATCCTTGAATTCAGCAAGTGTTGTGTTCTTGTATTCAATGTCTCCTTGCAGCTTCAAGAAGTGTTCCTTTAGTTTTGCTGGTGCGAGACTAGAGTTGTTCAACTTGGAGTTGCAAATCATGCAGAGAGGACGCTCACTCCCATCACGTTCCGTGATACATGTGAATCCATATTGTACATATTCGTCCAACCACTTTCTTCTTTTTCCCGACATAGTTAGTATGGATTAAAATATTAACAAAAAAATCACACGAAGTACTACCACGACAGTCACACGTTGACTACTGCGCGCTAAATTCCCCCAAGCAGTGTAGCATGATCATCTGCAGCCAGTGATGGCCAAAAGGGGCCGTGTCATCACAAATTTACACGATAATTCGGGTGTGTCCGGACCCCGCGGTGGAGGCTCTGCCAAAGCCCTGAGACCGACTCACCGAACCCCTATGGTTCGATCGAACCCAGGTTAAGAACCACTGTTCTAGAGTTAAGGGAGTTTGATAAACAGGAATAGCCAGGCTGTTTTTCAGGCCTGTGGCAGCACCAAAACAACTGCTCCAAAATAGATGACAATTAAATCATTGGAGTCTAAAACGCCCTGAGTAACCTTTTCAGACCTCCAAAAAGTCCTTTCACACTACTATTGATCAATGGCAATGTCACTTTACTTCTTAATGATCATGAAAGTGACCTGACAGCCCCCAACACATGTGATAGTCAGTGGTACAAGTTTCGGTCACTATGCACAATTATTGTTTGGATGAGTGACAGAGCGATTCTCCCACTAAAAACGTCACAAGAAGATGATCAGAATCAGCTTCACGAGGGTTCTTATAAGACTTTTGTTTTTAGGTTAAGGTTAGGGTCTAGTAGACTTGAGGTACTCCCATGGCTTGGTTTTCTTGAAAACAACCTTAAAAAAATTCATACCCTGCCTCCTTTACTGTCATCCATTACTATGTAGAAAATAAAAGTTTTCATATAAAAAAGATCCAAAGGTTGGGGAAAAAATAGCACATTTTATACACATTAACAAATTTTATGGTCTAGTGTGTTTAAGAAATCTGTATTTAAATTGGGATTGTGCTTCATTGCTTATGGCTCTATATTTCAAAGGTTTGTGAAAGAAATTCTCACCTCCTACTACAAGACTGATGCTGAAGTCCAGAAAGACTCTGAACTGCAGAAGTGGATTCAGGACATTTATGAACATGGATTCCTTTCACAAGCAAGCACAGGTGAGCTTTATTTTGGACTTACTCTGCTCATTTAAAGCTCTGTGATTTTAGATTTTAACTCTAATAGAATTTAAATGCCTGATTTGCAGTTCAAATATATAGATCCAAGTCGTTTGGTCCATGATCTATTCGAGTTCACAGGTTATTGTAATACCTACCAAAAAAATAACATCAAAGTACAGAAGCAAAGTTATAGCTTTTTTTCTGTCATTCACTGGCTATAATGCACAAACTAATGAGAAATAAAATCCTGTAAATCAATTTAGGACAACTTGTTCTCATTCACCAACTATTATTGACCACTAAGATATACTTTGTCAATGGTGTGGCCCAAGTTTTTGACCAGCTCTAAACTATCTTACATTTTTATACCATAACTAAACTTAATGATGGCATTTATGTAATCCCATAAGCAGTTTGCTGAGCATGAATGGCCATGGTCAAATTCTGATTGGTTCACAAGGGGCTGGGCAACAGAAGGGGGAGACAGAAGAAATGTAGAAGAAAAATCAAAGACTGAAAACATAGAATGAACAATACAGACACTGGCTGTGGTGGAAACATTTGTTTTTAACATTTTGATCCACTTCAGCATTTTGTATGTCATAACTTCACTTGTCTCTTCCAATGGCTAAAAGATCAACAACAGCAAAATCAGGAGTACCCTACTTCCTTGAAAACAACAGGTAGATGCAGGTAGATGGGCAGTCTGTTACTGCCTGTGGATTACCTTTGTGCTACTCCCACTTTAGCATTAAAAAAAGTGTAAGTAGTGTTTAGTTTAGTAGTGATCCCTACTATTGGACACTTTAACTCATCCTTTGGCTAAAAAATGTGTGAATCTGAGCATTTAGAGCAGTTTAAAGTTTTTGGCATATTTGGACTACCTATATATTATATACACTGACCAAAGCATGATGTGAGACTTTATTATGATAATAGAACTTTATGTGCACCTACAATATTGTAATTTTGATACAACTTTACTTTGGTTTCCCCAGTGGATTGAAGTAATGCCATTTCTTTTTGTTCTGATCATCAGGAATTCCACAGAAATTCAGCACTGTGGATGAGATGGTCAAGTTCGTCACCATGGTGATCTTCACTTGCTCTGCCCAGCACTCAGCTGTCAACTCTGGGCAGGTGAAACCTTCTAACATCATTTAATTTCATTTATTTAGGTTGTAATAGTTTAAGGCCATGCAAGAACCTTCAAGACCTTAAAGTGGTAAGATTAACCACCTTACAATATATCAGAAATAAACTACAATCACTTTACAAATTTCAATTGCTAAGCCCCAAAAGGTTGATTCTGTTCATCTGGACGTAAAGTTTTCAGTGGAGAAATGTCACTACTCCAAGTGACTTCAGTCTCAGCTACCTGAACACATCCTGGACAGGGAGGAACACAGGGAGTCAAGGAGGCCATTTACACAAGAAGGGAAAAACCATCTCTGAATCGAGAAGGAGGCCTAAGGGTACATCTTTCACCCCCTTACAATGCTGTGATTGAAGCCATTCCCCAACTCTCATTAAATAGTGCTCATGGCCATTGATCAATGGTCTTAGATCAGTGGGCTTTGAAAAGTTGCCCTTGATCAAAGGTCATGACAGTTTGCATATTCATGATAAACGAACTGACCTCACATCCCTTTCAGTTGCGCTAGTGTCAGTAATTGCGTGAAGGTTGGGGAAACCTGCAGTCAGCTGAGACTTAAGAAGTCACTTGGATGAGTGACGAAATGTTTCTTCCACTGAAAATGCTACATCCAGATGAACAGAATCAACCTCAATTTACTTACCTGGATGATATAGCATTATTCAAGACATTTAAATTGCTAAGGCAAAGGAGCATTGTTTAGTTAGCAAAATAAATTATTGCCAACTCCATGAATACTTTTCTCTCAATTTGGGAAAACACTTCAGTTAACAAGTGTTCCTTTGTTAGTGGCAGGATAATTTATAAAAGGTAAGTATACTTAAGTCCTAAGAGAATATTAATTTTAGAGTCTGGCTTGACTGATGATCTCAGGTCCATCTTGCTTTTCACATAAAATTTTTAGTGATGGCTGAAGCTCAGGTGGTAGAGCAGGCTCCGTACTAGTTGGAATTTTGGTGGTTCAAACCCTGTCGAGTTCGAGTTTGTATGCCAAATATCCTTGGGCAAGATGCTAACCCTAAGTAACTCTATGATGCATCCAGTGGAGTGTGAATGTTAGACAGCACTGGAGACATAGGAAAATGTGCTTTGAGTCTCCAGGAGAGTAGCAAGTGCTACATAAGAACCAGTGCCCACTCACATCCTGGGCCATTTGACCTAAGGCTATGTCCACACTAATGCGTTTTCAAACGAAAATGCATCGTTTTCCAGACTGAGCCGGCATTTTCCTCAAAGAAAAACACAGTGTTTTGGAAATGCTCTCGAAAATGGATACATTTCAAACTGGAGGTGTCCTGTCGCAGTGTGGACGCTAGAAAACACAGACTTTCTAAAACGATGACGCATTTTAGTCATGTGATGCAGTCATGTGACCAATTGAACAAAGGGCATTATACAGCTGTTGTTTTGATTGCTCTCAATTTTAACAGCCCTATTAAAGATTAATATCAGTATTTACATGCTCCAGATAGCTTTTCTTCAAATTGTTTAATTCTCACTCACTTTTGTGCATGCGCAGGACTTGAATATAGGCGTTTTTGGCCATTTCAATGTGGATGCACAACTCTTTGAAAACTACTGAAAACGGTAGTGTGGACACAGAGCGTTTGCTATATGTGGAAGGAAATCGTAACCTAGGACAAGCTGATGGCATAAAATGTAAGCACAACTCCTCCGGTTTCATATGCAAAAAAAAATTATTGCGGTAGCTTACGTGTTTCTAGTTCTACAGGGATTTAAAAATAGTTAAGCAAAATGGAGCGTGCCCACTCTGACCAGTTTAAGATGGTTAAAGTGTCTGGGAAGGAATCTCAAAATTGGATTATAGATGGCAGACAGTTGGTGTCATAAACCACCACCTCTGTTCAAGGATGATCATCCACAGTGGACAAAGATGAATTCTTTCATTACTCATCTGTCTTCTCTGTCCAAAATGCAAACATTGGCATCCTCAAAAGAGCGACCTTTGTTGTTCAGATGCAGAGGAACATCTTGAACGTCTTGCCTGTCGACGTGACTCTTCTATGTTGTCCCATGTGTTTATGAAGTGGCTGTAGAGATCAAAAGGGTTAGGGTTGATGGTATTCACATTTTGGACAGAGAAGACAGAGATGGTTTGAAAGAGGAGTGAAAGAAGCCATCAATGTCCACTGAATGACCAATAAACAGGGTGGTGTTGGCTACCTACAATGCAATCTTGAGATCCCTTTCTAGTCCAGTCACCTTCATTCAAGCTCTTAAAGATCTCTTCATCAAATATTTCTAGTTTTTGGGTCAGCAATTTAAGGATGCACTCTTTTCCTTCATGTTTGTCCTTAATCAAGTTAGAGCCTAATGTGTATTACACCCCCTGACTCTCCAGGCTTGACCACACACCAATATCACACTGCTATGTGCTTCAGAGCCTATTAATGACCTTTCCTTTACTCCTTCAATGCAGTACGACTTTGGGGCCTGGATGCCCAATAGTCCTGTCACCTTGCAGCTTCCCCCACCAACTAAAAAGGGGAAAGCAAGTGAAAAAAGCATGATAGATACATTCCCCAATATTCAAACAACAGTTCATGGCATGGCCGTCATGTGGCTACTCAGCAAGCAGTCCTCTGACTCTGTAAGTGTTCAAGTTATGTAATGTACATCAAAATGTCAAAATCAAAAGTCATACTACTATGCATTTTGAGTGGAAGAAGCAAAACATGCCAGTGATCTCATATCTATCTCATCAGATCTTTCTTGGCCAGTACCCAGAGGAGCATTTCACTGAGGAGGTTCCCTGCCAAAAAATAAAGGATTTTCAAGTAGAGCTCAAAAGGCTGAGTGCAGAGATCAAAGCCAGAAACTCAGTGTTGGACCTGCCATACACATACTTGGATCCTGACGTGACTGAAAACAGTGTGTCCATTTGAATATTAGAACGCAGCTTCTCTTCCTTTAGTTCAGTAACAAAAACAGAAAAGAAAGTGAAGTTTGAGCTCTGCCCGAAACTCATTCTATTGATTTAACTTTAGTTTACCAGCAATTTCTAAAATATTCTTCTGAGTTAATACAATGACCAGGTTTTATGTTTCATAATTAGAAAATATATCAGTGGAAAGAGTGTTTCTGATTTATAATGATTTCTACTTTTTTAATCATAATTTTAAAGCTGTTTCTCTCTTTAATAATGAAAAGGTAAATACGTAGATAGAAAGCTGCTAGGGTGAGAAGGGCTTTAAGAAATAAGGTCTCCTTTGCACTTCTCTGGTTTTTAATTCTCAATTTTGTTTCAATACAAGCTTTATATAATCAATATTTTTGTCTTATTGCAGTGTATTGCATGAATCCATAAAAAGTGTACCTACTTTGAAATAGGAAAATTAATAGCTATCTATATCATTTTTAGAGATCATAGAGATTTAACACAGATATAGACAGACATGAATGCATAACTTTATGATGTTTCATTTAAAATTCTTAGAAATTTCTGCCTGTGAATACATGATTTAAAGGGTGAAGAAGGAGCTTACTATGTTATTTTTCTGTGTGAACTATACTTAGGCCCTGTTTATATCAACTGATTTTTAAGCTTGCCTGACATAAATGATGATAGTTTGTTCTCTTTCTGAACTGTTTTCTGTATGTAAAAGATGGATTATAAACACTGACCCAGTCAAAATCCTCGTTTTATTGCAGATTCGTGGCTTTTGTCATATTTAGATGAAGGCGTGGAGTCCTAAGATATTAGTAAATACTAGCAGTAAGGACGAAATTAATAAGAATTTAGCGATTCTGATTCCATTATTGATATCATTTATCGACTGGATTCCTTATTGATTCTCACTGACTCCACTTTGAGAGTCACCATCACCACTAAGCAGAATATCAAAGACATTACTTACATTCATGCAAATTAATTCTGTGTGGTCAAATATTTGTGCATGTTGGAGGTATGTCCCTCTTTGTTGTGATCAGTGTTGGGTCATTACTCAGTAAAGTAAAGTAAAAAGGTTCCTACACAAAACACTTTTCTTAAAAGTAATGCACTTAATTACACCCAGGAGAAAGACATTCATTATACTACCTGTTACATTACTTTCATATTGCTAAAAAAAAACAAAAAACCTGAACCACACTCATAATTACTATTTGACAGTATATACCTGAGGCTCCAGCCCCACACAACAACACAAATCCCTATAATAATGAGGACACACATGATTTTTCTCTTAGTACTTAGGTATGAAAACAAAGCCGACAACACTGTATTCAACACTGTATTAACTGTATTCTAGATATAAAATGGCAGAAAACTTTTTACAGCTTAACCAGGGCAAAAACTGAAATTTTAATCATCGGTCCTGAGGATCAGAAAGAGAAACTCTTGTCTAAATTACAGGCATTTTCACTATGCCCTTCACTACAAGTGAAAATGCCTGGGTGTTATTTTTGACTCTGAGCTTGGTTTTATCCCACATATTAAACATGTAACCAAATTTGGATTTTATCATCTAAAAAATATAGCCAGAGTCCGCCCTATTCTCTCTCGGGCCAACACGGAGATGCTGATGCATGCTTTTATTACCAGTCGCATTGATTACTGTAATGCCCTGCTCTCTGGTCTTCCCAAAAAGAATATTTCACCTTTACAACTTTTACAAAACAAAATAATTCTGGGTTCTTGGCTAACTTAACATTAGCAAGTGGTGGCGAGAAGCCAAAGTTGTGTTAACAGTATACTGCAGTTGTTTCTGTCCTGGAGCAGTCTCCACTTCATACTCTCATCCTTTTGTGCAATAAAAATAAAAGTATTGTCCATATCCACAAGCTAAAATATCCAAAGGCCACACGGGTTTGTTTGTTTGTTTGTTTGTTTGTTTGTTTGTTTTTTTGTTTAAACATGTCCTGCCAGTTGTAACAGGCAAAATTATGGTCTGAATGTTTTGTTGTGCCAGACATATTTGGTTTCCCTAGAGGAGCACCGTATACTTTCTGTAGACAAATATACAATTTTGCTGTGTGTGTGTGTGTGTGTGTGTGTGTGAGAGAGAGAGAGAGAGAGAGAGAGTTACAGACAGAGAGGGAGAGAGGATGTGTGTGAGTGTTAGTAGCAGAATGTACTAAAGGAGACGCCGGCCGCCCACAGCAACCAAGAGAGCTGAATAGCCACTACAATATTCTCCTGAACGATAGGTGTTGCCACTCAGAGAGTACCACCACATAAGCGCTGATATAGCAGGAGAAGAATCTTTTTTTCCTCTTTTCATCTCCCTTTGTATATTTTAATATTTCTCAGCTTCTGGAATGTCATTAAAATGGCTATAAAAACTGACATGATCATGTAGAGAGTTGAAAATAGCTTTCTAGTAAAATCTAGTATCAGAATTAAACTGGGGAAAACAGCCCAGTTGTTGTTGTGATTGTATTTTTGTACCTGTCATTTAAAATGCTATCCTACATCCAGCCGCTAGAGGGCGCATTACGCGCAGTGGTATCGAGTAGCGTTTTGGGGCACAGAGGAAGAATAAACCTTCCTGTTGTGAAACTGACATCAGCTCAACGTGTGTCCCTTTTTCTATTCTTTATCACAGGTTAGTAAATGCATTTAAATGAATGTATACTGCAGACCTTACAAACGGATGATGTTGTTTATGTGAGTAATGAGCGCAACTCGCTAAAGAAATGGATTCATTCTGAGTTGTGTCTGAATTGTGGGTTAAGGCTGCAGGCTAAATGATGCTAATGCTAGCGGACTTGGCTAATGTGGAATACGGAGTGTGTGTGGGGAAGCTAATCTGACCTGTGAGAGACTTCTGGACTGTGAACTCTTAATGTATTATGCACTCTGATAAATGGGCTTCATACTATGTTTTATTCTTCTGGTTGATCTTGTGGTTACAAGAACAAGTTTGTGGTTTAATACAAAGACATTTATAAAGTGTTATAAGGAAACTGTTTGATCAATGCTGACTGCACAGTAGTAGTGAACGCTGTTAAAGGAGCATTGCACTCTATATAGTTGTAGGTTGTATAAGAACAGTGAATATGTTTGTTTTATGTCAAAGACATTATTTTCTTGTAAAGAGTAAAATAGCTATATTTAAAAAAACAGAAGTTACATTGTCAGTACAGTGGAAATACATTTCACATAAATAATTTAGTGCTGAACAAGAATTAAAATGAGTTAATTTTACGATGTTTGTAAATGTAGTTAAAAATGAAGTACAGAATACACTATTGTGTTTTGTTTATCTTTGTAAAACAATGTGTTTATTGTGATACATTGTGGATCTGATATTATCAGTGGATTTAAGCAATATTTTGTTTATGTTTTGTCAAAGTTGTATTGAGGGATTTATACAGTCTCTAGCTCAGGGAACTGTGGTCATGTATGGTAAACTGGACTGAAACATAAGGCCATTTCTTTGCAGTTAGTATGGTGATACCTGAAGCTGTTCTAAGCTGTTGTGAAGAATAAACCTTCCTGTTGTGAAACTGACATCAGCTCAACGTGTGTCCCTTTTTCTATTCTTTATCACAGCGCCACACGTTGTTGAACAGGAAACCAGTTGCCCCTCTGGTCATCATCTTAGGGAGGCAACAATTCTGGGGGCTCGTCCGGGATTAGCGCCATAGCGGTCAGGTGCTAATCAGCCAAGAATTGCGGGATCCATATCCCTCTGATGCACAGCATTAGTAACGATTGACATCAGGTATCCAGACATGGCCACTCTGCACGACCTACCTACTGTGGGAGATCCAGAACCAGCTTCATCAGCTGACCAGAGCCGCTAACAGGGACCTGCTACATAAACTTGCAGTATTGTGTCAAGAAGAAGAGGTGGAAGATGTTCCCGGTGAGGATGCAACTGAGGTGGAGCTCTTTGACTTTATTGTTGACTTTCTGAGAAGTAAACGACTGAAGAGCCTCGAAGATCAGGGCATGTCTCGTCTGCTTGCATTTCGTGACCTCATTGATGACCTGCAAGCACCTCAGGTAACTGTTGAACTTGGTCAAGCGTCTGATGAAGGGGATGCTGTTTCTGTATCAGAGACTGAACCAGCAATAGTAGCATCAGTAATGAAAAAGAGTATCCCAACATCAGTGATTGCTAATCCTGTAACTGGTTTAGTAAAACTGACAGATGTTGCTGCATTGTTACCACATAGAGAATTTAAGATACATGGTGGTCAAATCTCAGACTCAGCTTCTGATTTGAGTTTTAACTGTCTATGTAAACAAATTGATGAAGGTCTGGCTGAGGGGTTCTCAGAAGCTGAGGTCTTAAGAACGGTGCTCAAGATAATTAAGCCTGGTACCTTTAAAGACATGCTCATGACCAAAGACACCCTGACCCTTGCTGAGTTAAAAAGGTTCCTTAAAGCACACCTTAGGGATAAGAGCAGTACTGAATTGTTCCAGGAACTAAGTAACGCAAAGCAACATGACAAAGAAAGCCCACAACAGTTTATGTATAGACTAATGGGGGTCAAGCAGCGTATAATGTTTGCTTCTAAACAAGGTACAGACTTCCAATATGATAGCAAACTGGTGCAGGGAGTGTTTCTTCATTTGCTTTACCAGGGGATGAATGAAAAATGCTCATACATCAGACGAGATCTTCAACCACATATTTCAGACATGAATGTGACTGATGACTTTATACTCGACGTGATCACAAGATCACTGAGGGAGGACACTGAGAGGAAAACCAGGTTGGGACAGGTATGCAAACAAAAAGCAATCAGTATCAATACAGCCCAGCTGGACAGTGACAAACAGAATGCCATTCAAGTGCAGGCAGAGGTGCAGGCCAATCGCAGTGCTATACAGGAGTTAACAGCCCAAGTGTCATCTTTGGCCAAAAGTTTGGAGAAAGCCATCACACCGGTAGTGAATGTGGCAACAGAAAACACCTACAACCCTTTGCCACACATAAAACAGTCAACCAAGCCTGAAGTTAAAGGGAAATGTCACCAATGTGTATCCCAAGGAAATGACACCTGCTCACACTGCTTCCGATGTGGAAAAGAGGGACACAGAGCTATTGGCTGCTTACAAAAGGGAACTCTGTCGGGAAACCGGGTGAGGTCGCTGGGGAGGGACCACCAGTGACCTTGGAGAATTCAGAGTCCCCAATCCCAGAGAAGCTGCACCCCAAAGAGAAAATTCCATCTTCAACCAAGACCTCCAAATCATGTCAAGTGTCCAAAAGGGAGCGTGTTGCCCAGCTGATTGGGGGCAGGTGTATGGTAACTTGTTATCTAGATGGGGTCAAACTTCAAATGTTGTTGGATAGTGGGGCCCAAGTAAGCATTGTGGAGAAGTCTTGGGTGCAAAAGGCCTTGCCAAATGTGACAATTAGGCCACTGGAAAGCCTACTCTCAAATCACCCACTCAAAGTCACTGCAGCTAATGGGACAGATGTGCCGTTTGAAGGGTGGATAGAAGTTTTTCTTGAGATCACAAGTAGCAGTCATGGCTCAGTTGCTATTCATGTTCCCATGCTAGTAAGTCGAGGAGGGTTGAGCAGCCCGCTACTAGGCTTTAATGTGATACAAGAGATGATTGCAGGGAATGGTGATCAAAGAGATGACGGCAACTTAGTGAGTCTCCTTTCAGAAGCCCTGAGAATTCAGAAGAGTAATGCTGAAAGTCTTGTTTCGGTGGTTCACACAGAGCAACCCCTGGAAGAGTCAGAATGTCCAGTATTAAGAGTTGGAAAGAAGGGACTCACGATCCCCCGCAGTCAGATCTGTCAGGTGAAATGCCGCATGAGAGCTTTTCCTGGAGGAGGAGTCATGTTGTTTGAGCCGAATGTAGACAGTCACTTGCCAGATGGGTTGGAGTTATTTCCTGCGCTCGTTGAAGTGCCGGCTGGCGCCTCAAAAATAGTGAGAATACCAATCCAGAATTCAACAAGGCATGATGTTTTTTTACCTCCAAAAGCAGTCTTAGGATTCATTGAAGAAATTATTGAAAGCACACCTGTAAACATCCATCCAACTATGCAGGGGCCTGGAGAACCACACAATGACACCCTTCTGTGCGCTACCCAAATAAGTCCGACCAGTGAAGAACAAAGTAATGGGAAGGAAAATCGCCAGGCTGGCAGTGTGGAGGAAAGATGGCATCCAAATGTGGATTTAGATCACCTGCCGGAGCCTGACCAGAGCATGGTACGGCAAATGCTTTATGAGGAATCAGACGTGTTTGCTCGTGATGAAGGAGACATTGGGTGTGTCCCTGGCTTACAGCTCAAAATCAATACGACTGATGACACTCCAGTTCAAAAGAGCTACAATTCCATTCCACGGCCACTGTTTAAGGAGGTGAAGGAGTATATCCAAAATCTCCTAAACAGGGGGTGGATTAGGAAGTCTGTTTCTGCCCATTCCTCACCTGTAGTGTGTGTGCGAAAAAAAGACAACAGTCTTCGCCTGTGTGTTGACTTCCGTGAGCTTAACCGCAAAACCGTCCCAGATCGCCATCCACTCCCACGGATCCAGGATTTGTTGGACAGCCTAGGAGGCAATTCATGGTTCTCCATCTTGGACCAAGGGAGTGCGTACCATCAAGGGTTTGTGAGTGAGGAGTCAAGACATCTAACTGCCTTTAGCACACCCTGGGGACTCTACGAATGGGTACGAATACCCTTTGGACTGACGAATGCACCAGCTGCCTTTCAGAGGTGCATGGAGGGAGTGTTAGAGGGCATCAGAGAGAGTGTTGCGTGCCGTATTTGGATGATGTCCTTTGCTATTCCAAAACGTTTGACGAACATGTAGACCATCTAAGACAAGTGTTTCACCGGATGCGACAACACGGCATTAAGCTTCGCCCAGCCAAATGTGAGCTCTTTAAGAGACAAATTCGGTACATCGGGCGAGTGGTGTCAGGAGAAGGGATTCAGATCGATCCAAAGGATTTGGAAGCAGTTCTAGCCCTGAAAGACAAGAAGCCTCGCACAGTTGGAGAGGTCCGGACGTTGCTTGGATTTCTCAGTTACTACCGGTCCTTTATCCAAGACTTTTCACGATTGGCGAGGCCCTTGTTTGAAATTCTCCAAAACCCAGCTGAGACAGGTCATGCCATCAAGCCTCAGACTGTTAAGGGAAAAAGTTCAGCGACCAAAGGGAACAAGGGGCAACTTCCCTCTCGCTCACCTGTCACTTGGACTACTGAACATCAGAACGTGGTGTCCAGGTTGGTGGACATGTTGACAAACCCCCCCATCCTGGCCTTCCCAGATTTTGATCTTCCATTTGTGTTACACACGGACGCTTCAAACGAAGGTCTGGGAGCTGTATTATACCAACGCCAACACAACAAACTGCGTGTCATTGGATACGGCTCCAGGACCTTAACACCTGCAGAGAGGAACTATCATCTGCACTCGGGCAAACTTGAGTTCCTGGCACTTAAATGGGCTATTTGCGACAAGTTCCGGGATTACCTGTATTATGCACCAACTTTCACGGTCTATACCGATAATAACCCCTTGACCTACATCCTGAGTTCAGCAAGACTAAATGCTGTGGGTCACAGATGGGTTGGGGAGTTGGCGGATTTCCATTTTGACATTAAGTATAGACCAGGAAAGAGGAACGCTGATGCCGATATGTTGTCCAGGTATCCCGTGAACCTGCAGCAGCAGATGAGTGACCATACAGAGACAGTGTCACCGGAGGTGGTCTCTGCGGTGTGGCAGGGGACAAAAATGGTACAAAATGATGATGTTCCCTGGGTGGCTGCATTGCAACTAAATGGTGATGATGGAAATGCTGTACCACACAATAGCGTTTCAGGCATCATTCCCAGAGATATTAGAGCTGCACAACAAGCAGATCCAGCTATTAAAGAAGTTATTTCTTTGAAATTGAGAGCTTGGACTCCAAATGAAAAAGATAAAAAAACAATGTCTAAACAGACAAGGAGACTGCTCTATGAGTGGAACAAGTTAGAAGTAGAAAATGGACTACTCTACCGAAAAACAAACCAAAACCGACAACTGGTCCTCCCTGAACAGCTCAAATCAGTGGTACTGAAAAGCTTACATGATGACATGGGGCATGTAGGTTCTGAAAAGGTGATCCATCTGGCCCGAGAACGGTTCTATTGGCCGTACATGCAGCAAGATGTGGAAGAATACGTGACAAAAAAATGCCCGTGTATTAAACAGAAGCACCCCAATATCCAACAGAGAGCTCCAATGGGATCCATCACCACCAGTGCACCTTTTGAGTTGGTCTCTATTGACTATTTGCACTTGGAGCCAAGCAAAGGAGGATATGAGTATATCCTTGTCCTCGTTGATCACTTCACGCGCTTTGCGCAGGCATACCCAACGAGAAACAAATCAGGAAAGACAGCTGCTGAAAAGATATTTCAGGACTTTATTCCTCGCTTTGGGTATCCAGAGAAGTTGCATCACGACCAAGGACGTGAGTTTGAAAACAGCCTGTTCCAAAGACTGCAACAACTATCAGAAATTGCACACTCACGCACCACTCCTTATCATCCTCAGTGCAATCCAGTGGAGCGATTAAATCGCACACTTCTCCAAATGCTGCGCACCCTACAAGAAGAGAAAAAGAGTGAATGGAAAGATCACCTGCCGCAGATCGTGCATGCCTATAATTGCACAAGACATGACGCAACAGGGTACTCTCCATTTTTTCTCTTGTATGGCAGGGCTCCACGGCTACCAGTTGACCTACTTTTTCACCAAGGGAAAGACACTGAGGCACAAAACCACCAAATGTTTGTCCAGAAGTGGGCCGAGAGGATGCGAGTCGCTTACCAAATAGCTGCAAATAACAGCCGACAGTCCTCAGCCAAAAGCAAAAAGCAGTACGACAGACATGTAAGAGGTATTACTCTCCAGCCAGGTGACAGAGTACTGGTGAAAAATTTGTCAGAGAGAGGAGGGCCAGGAAAACTGCACGCCTATTGGGAGAAGGTAGTACATCGCGTGGTGGAGAGATTGGGAGATGGACCAGTCTATAAGGTACAGCCAGAGAGAGGTAGTAAAGCCATGCGGGTTCTTCATAGAAACCTCCTACTACCAGTAAACGACTTACCTTTCGAGGAAGAACTTCCTGTGGAAGAAAAGACAAAAGCAAAAAGGCAAAGACAACCTGAAAGAGATGTCAACGAAACGGCGACCAGTAGCTCGGATGAGGAAGATAGTTATACCTACCACCATGACCTCCGGAGGAAGATTCCATGCTACAGACTCGTGAACCCTCAACAACAAGGACCTGTTATTCAACAGGAGCACCCTCAGCAACAGGAAACTGTCATTCCAAAACAGGATTCTCAAAGTCAGCCCAAGCTACGGGCAGCAGCAAGAGAGTTCTGTCCTCTTGACAGGCCAGAATATGGGGGAGAACAAGATGTTGTGGAGGCCGAGGAGTTAGCAGAAAAAGACATGGGGGAAATGGATGGAGAAAATAGAGAAAATGACTTTGTAAGGAGATCACAGAGGAGGGGGAGACCAACAGAAAGACTCACGTACAATGCACTGGGTCAGCCATCATACTGTCACTGGAGGGCAGATATGAACACCCTTTCAGCTTGCCAACCCTGGATGTGGACACACAGCATCCCATCATTCTTTCACCCCATCTATTCTCAGCCGTACTACCACAATG
>NW_024583940.1:0-1250 GCF_018398535.1 Haplochromis burtoni
TTTGCTTCTGCAAAGTTTTTACAATTTCTGCAACTTTTCAGCTTTTTCAGCTAGTTTTTGCAGACAGCTTCAGCTTTAAAGCATCCACACTGCATTTTCGCAGGAAATGCAAATTTTTCTAGTTATTATTAATCTCTGATTCTCTTCCACAGAGTGTCTTTGTCGTTTCTTCCCAACCGGTTGCATCAGGTGTCCAGCCCCTCCCAGGTTTCTTCCTATTAAAAGGGAGTTTCTTTCCCACTCTCACCAAAACACTTCCTCAGAGGGGATCATATGATATTGGAGTTATCTATGTTTTCTTTGTATTATTGTTGGTTCTTTGCCTTACAATATAAAGCACCTTGAGGCAACTGTTTTTGTGTTTTCTTGGCTTTATATAAATAAAATTTAATTGAATTGAACAATTATAAGCAAACTCACAAACTGTGTGCAGTTTATTGCATATTGCATCTGCTAGGTGCAGCTGCTGTATTTCACAGGGAGATAAAAGAATGCAAGCTAACTTGACTTAGAAATGATGATGTATGAAGACAGGATACGACAGGATGAAGAGGTAAGGAGTGCTCAGTGGTATTTGATAAACTGCAAATTTAAGGCTTACATGTAATGTCATCGTTTTAATTAGCTATTCGTTCTGTATATGTTGCTTTGACAAATTATGTATTTTCATATAGTAAAATGTTCTGCAAAACAAACTAAGGTATTGTACCTTTGTGTTCATCAAATGATGATGAAAATACTAGTTTTAAGAAGAATAAACAGGTTACAATGTCGTACTATGGTGAGTTTGAAGTTCTGTGTTGAACCGGTTTACAGTGGTTGAGGCGTTCGAGAGTCAGATCAAGTTTTGCAGATATTAGTTTGTATTAAGTTGGTGATACTTAAGAGTTACTCCCTAAATTCAGTATTTATACTACCTGTATTTATTTATACACTGTCCAGTATTAAGACAGTATAAACTGTATAGTGTCAGTGTAGGGGATGGACATCAGCCAGGAGACATGAAACATCTGCTTGCATCTTGTTGAATTCAGTTGTATGAATCCACAAAAAGCAGTAAACCTCAAGCAGCAGCAGGTCAGCTGATCACAGGCTGTACTCCATGAAAATCTAGTTCACATTAGAAATTATTCATTCATATTGAAATGTTTTAGATTGATCATCAAACAAATTTTAACATGTCTTAAAATGCAGTTTTTAAATGATTTTATTTATTAAGGGAAAACGTACATGTCCCTATGTGGAAAAAA
>NW_024583940.1:2315-4051 GCF_018398535.1 Haplochromis burtoni
GTTGTTTAAAATCCCTTTCTTGAAACAAATAGAATGTGGTCTGTTATAAAAGAAAGACACATGAATGGAAGTAAAAGAATAACAAGAGATAGAATGTAAGTAAAAAGTGTCCGTACAGGGTTGGAATGCAGCACAGTGAAGAATTCAGGGCTGGTGAGGAACTTGGCGCTAGGGGACTGAAGCAGCAGGGTTAGGCGAGACCTGGGACTGGACTGTGGCAAATTGCTGTCCCTACGTAGCTCTGCAAAATATACCAGAATCGTCAAAATAAAAAAAAGAAAATCACAGGGGAAGAACATGGATCAGGATTTTGTGCCGTGTAGAAGGGGGCTACCTGGGAATGAGGGTTGCATATCAGTCTCATCAGCTGAAAGCTCATTGGGTAGCTGCTCTTCTGGTCTACTGTCGTTGGTCATTGTCCTACGTATACTTTGATACCTGCAAATTTATGTGTACAGTAACAATTAACGATAATGTTACTAAAAACAAAAAAATGGGAAGTGGCAAATTCATTTCCATTTTTAACTGAAACTTTGGACGAACATCTAGTTTGCGAATCTTCATGTGCATATGTTTGTTTTCTGACCTGCGATTTAGCTGTTCCATCTGCTGTATGGAGTTAGACCTCTGAAGAGTTTGTGGGGCCGGGGGTGCGGTTGGACGTTGCCATGTTGTTGTTCTGTTCACGTGGTCCACATAGAAAATGCGACCATGGCTGTCTATGCGAGCCTCCCAATCTGGATCACACACAATGCAACAGAAGAACACATATAGTAGTTCTCCAAAAGATTCTGTTCCTCTGGACGTAGTGTTTTGTGGGAGAAACGTTTCGTCACTCATCCAAGTGACTTCTTCAGTCTGCATCAAGACATATAGTAGCTGTTTTTCATGTAAGAATATAGAGGTTTCTAAACTAAGGTTTTATGAACAAAAATGACACAGTAGATTATATATAATTATAATCATATATGTATAAAATTTTGGCCTTAAAGTTGCAGAACTACTGACTACAATCTACAATCTAGCTGTTTTTAAGATTAAAATACAAAACTGAATCTGTGGCTTATGGGTTTATTACAAATGAGAAATTCTAGCATTTAAAGCTAAGGTTGCAAATTCAAATTCAGTAGCAAATTCCACATCTGGAAAATAGTAACACACATTTGTGTCAACTTGTCTAGTCGTACATACATGTAATTGGAAAGGCCTATTACAGTATTTTCCACACTGTAAGGTGCACTTAAAATCCTTTAATTTTCTCAAAAATCGACAGCGTGACTTATGTATAAATTCTGGTTGTGCTTACTGACCTCGAACTGATTTTATGTGCTACACGGCGCTCAGAAATCTGTCAAAAAATGTTTTAGTACAACTTCGGTAAGCTACGAAGCCGCACTGCTTGATGGATTGCTGGAGCATTACGGCTGCCATAGTCAAGAGCCTTGCGGAAGAATCTGGGTCCAAAAGCTTCAAGTCCCAAAGTCAAACGAACACTGTGGTATCACTGAGAGTTTAAAACTGTCTAAATTCTTTCATCTTTAATAAAATGATCAGTGTTGCTGCTTTACCAGGTGTAACAATTAAGTTTAACATCCAGGCATCCAGGAAAACAGGATTTATTAACGGAGTTACCAGTTAGCAGGAAGTTAGCTCGCTAGTTTCTACCTAAACATGAGCATGTTCTGACTGAGAGATTTCTGAAAAAATTCAAACGTACAGCTCTGCTATCACTTCCA
>NW_024583940.1:4320-17043 GCF_018398535.1 Haplochromis burtoni
TTATGGTCTGAAAGATACGGTATCTAAATTCCTTATCACAGCTCCTGTGCTATATCTTAATAGTTCCTCAAACTGCTTAATCCAGAAGACTTCTAGGGACCCTAGTACCCTATGCATAAACCCTGACTGCTATACACAACCTTCAAACTTGAAGATATCTGGTAAAGAAAATATGTGTATGCGGTTTCTGTGCTGTATTGTGTACTTTAATGTTCTTTAAAACAGACATATACACACACACACTCACCAGGGGGCAGTGGTTCATCTACTCTCTGGTAGCGACTGATGTCATGGCGAACAGATGGCAGGGAGTGAACGGACTGGTGGCCATTGACCTGTTCTGTGGCACCTGGATAAAAACACATAAACAAGCATCAAAATGAATATAAGAAATCCAAAAAAGTTAATTTTTTTTATAGTCATGGTTCATAACAGCTCTGCTGCTTAATATAATTCAATAACATGAAAAGGTTAAATAAACAAAATTGTTCCCTTTAAAGCCAGTGCATTATTTGTTTTGAACCAAGTGCCACTACAGTCTTTCATTAATACTTCCTGATCGCTCGGTTATTTTTTTTTTAACAAGGTTATTCATCTTTCGCTGGACTGGACCCCAAATGGCACAGCCATACCAGGCTTGGCACAGAGAAAACCTAATGACACTTGAAGCACCCATCTGTAGGCAAAGAGCTGAAAGGGGGGTCACTGGTCACCAGTCTGCCCTCCTGTGTGTCTTTACAAATTTCATGTGCATGAATCTCAGGATTTTGTTGAAATGTTTAATAAGCCTATCCATGCACTGCATGAAAAGTTTAGTCTTTGTCAGTGAGCAACACTGTAAGCTGCTATGGAATTACAAGTTAACTCTATACAAAGGTTTTGAGGCAATAGAAGAGAGCTTAGTGTGTAAATGAATGAATATCATGATAGTATGGAAGGGCCAACACAGAAACACACACACACACACACACACACACACACACACAAACACACACACAGAAACACAAAAACAAACACGAAACATCACACCACCACTTCCCCTGCCAGTGGCGGACCCTCAGACATCGGTGCGTTGGTGGTTCTTTGTGTCCGGGGATGGGCGTCCAGGTACACACCGGCTCACTCCTTGGCGGCCGCTTATCGGGGCCTGGAGCCTGGGGCTCGCTCGGGCCACTTCGGAGGTGGGGTGCCCCCGGCCTCTCGGCCTGGGGCTCGGTCACTCAGGCACGGCTGGCTGCCGGCGGAGCTCACGGGCGCGTCACTGCAACTCCCCCTGGCTTCTGCTCCGCGGCTGCTGAGTGAGCCCTCATCTGGGACTCTCCTCAGCTCTTTCTGGGACAGTGGCGCGGCTGCCCCTCTGTTGGTCTTCCTTGGTCTCTTGTGTTCTGGGGGCCTCTGGATGTCTGGAGTTTTGATCTCCTCCATACCTGCTTCATGCCCTGGAGGACGGGGCTGTGGCCCCCCCACACCCTCTAGCAGATCATTACATGAAGGAACCTTTTAAAAACAAGCGCGTCCATGCTCACAGGTGTACACACGGGTGATCACACCCACAAACTACACCCTTTTTGGCTCCTACCTCAAAGCACACTGTGTTGTGTTGATCTTATGTGCTGCACAATAATGTTTAATATTTAGTATTTACTGTCATATTCCCATATATCATTGTGATGTTGTTTATTCTATTACTCTTGTTCTCTTCTGCTTGCTTTCTTTTTTCTTTCTCAGCAGGTGACCCAGGTGATTGATATATGCATTTTTTTTCTCTGCCCGTTCTGTTGGTTTTTGTCTTTTGCCCTTCTCCCCCGTCCCTCTTCTCAGCTGTTTCTCTTTCCCTCTTTCTTTCTCCCCTTCTTTCCCCCAGTCAAGTCTGTCCCGTATTCAGTAAGTGAAAATAAAATAAACAATAAAAGGTGAATCAAATGGACCATTACGGCAAGGCTGGGATGGTCAATTTGGTAAAGTAAATCCGTTGGGCATCTTTCTTTGCCTTTAGACAACAATTCTGATGGCAAAAGAGCCAAACGGGACAGGCCAAAAAAAACAAAAAAACAAAACGAAAACATCAGATCGCTACAAGAGAAAACATATTGGGTTCCGTTGAGTGAACGCTGGCGCGCCTGGCTGCTGCTGCCAACCGGTTATTGTTATTATTTTTATTATAATTTCTTCAGATGCTGACAACAATTTGAATCGTACGTTCACACTGCAGGCGAAAGCGCATCAAATCCGACTTTTCCGACCCTATGCGACCCATATCCGATCATGGTATGACAGTGTGAACGGCACAAATCCGATATTTTCAAATCCGACCTGGGACACTTTCGTATGTGGTTCTGAATCCGATACATATCTGATGTTTCAGAAAGCGACTGCTGTTTGCAGTTAGCTCCTAGCATTTCTCGACAGCTCTGCCTCCTTTTCGACTATACGAGTCTGCTCCTTCCTATTTGTGTGACCTGCTCCATATCACCACTGTTTCCAGGCCTCTCAGATCCTCATATTCATCTTACTGTTCTGCCCACGCGTCTCATCACTGTGGGGAACAGAGCCTTCAGTCGCTCTGCTCCTCGGCTCTGGAACTCTCTTCCTCCAGCCATAAGAAATATAGACTCTCTTCCCGCATTATTTATATTATATCATTATTATTATTTTTATATCATGCTGGATACTGATGTGGACCGGACAATGTGTTAGGACTGAAAGGATCCCACATTCTTTTAAAGAAAATGATCCACTTATGGAGGGCTGACACTTTAAAGACACTCCAAAAATCGAAGTGAAAAACAGATGCGGCAAGCTAGTTCATTTTGCTGAAATCTTATTGCAGCAACTCAGAAAGGTACCTGACAACGTTGGGGCATGCTCCTAATGAGACGACAGATGGTGTCCTAGGGAATCCCTTCCCAGATCTGGACCAGGGAATCACTGAGCTCCTGAACAGACTGAGGTGCAACCTGATAGCGTCAGATGGATTGAAACATAATGTCCCAATGGTGCTCTGTTGTATTTAGGACAGGTTAACATGTGGGCTGGTCAATGGTAACAGTTCCTTTATCCTCCAGGAACTGCCAGCATACTCTCACCACATTATCCCAGGTATTATCATGCAACAAGAGGAACCTAGGACCCACTCCACCAGTGTAGGCACTTAGAATGGTTCCAAGGATTTCATCGTGATGTCAAATGGCAGTTGGGGTCCCGTTGTCTGACTTTTAGAGGTCTGTGCGTCTCTCCATGGACATGCCTCCCCAAACCACCACTGACCCATCATCAAACTGATCATGCTGAACAATGCTACAGGTAGCATCATATTTGGAAATCATGTATCGGTATTTCAGGAGCAGGACCACGCCTCCTAACATGCTCCTTCCAGTTGTCATCTATAAATGTTCCTCCAGTTTAGCAAGCTGTTCATTCTCGTTTACTTGCCCCACCCTCCCTCCTTCCTTGTTCTCAATTCTTTAACTTCTTCACTTCTATTTAGTGCATGGGGATCTGCCAGGCCCGGGAGCCGTCGCCAGTCCCCTTCGAGGCCTTCCCCAAACCGCAGCTCAGTTCATGTCCAAGCATCACCTTTACCTACCAAAACGCTGTCAAACCTAAAATGAGGACGTGGGCCCAGCTAGTGAAGTATAAATATACTCCATGGCTTCTGCTGAAGAGAGTTCAGTAGACGACGTGGGCTCTCATGCCACCCTCATAAAGTCTGTTTCTGATTGTTGTCACTGAAATTCACACCAATGACTTGCTGGAAATCCTTTTGTAGAGCTCTGGCAGTGCTCATCCTGTTCCTCCTTGCACAAAGGAGCAGACACTGGTATTGCCAATGGGTTAGGAACCTTGTATCAGCTGGTTCAGCTCTCCTAGAGTAACTATCTCCTGGAATCACTTCCATGCTGTTGAGACCATGCTAGGAGCAAGCCTTCTGGCAATGGCACATATTGATGTGCCATCCTGGACCGGATGGCAATTTAATACGTCCGTTTCTGTCAGTATGGAATTGACGTATTGATTTCGTATTGAATATGTCATTCCTTTATTGGACTACCTTTGCAAAGTCTGTAGGGTCCAGACATCGACCCTAGCCAAATGCATAACCAGTGAAAAACGGTCCAAAAAGAAGGAGGATGTGGAGACGCAGATAATCGACAAGTAGTTTGATGGTGTCGTACCCTTGTGGGGATCTTTTATGATTAGGACTGTTCTGCCCTGTGACAGTCTGGATGAATACCTGCTGTTAGTAGCTCCCTTATTTGTCCTGCCAGGTCATTGAGTGCTGTTAGTATAGAGATGCAGGTAGAGGCAGTAGAGGGGCACTATTTGTGATCAACTATGAAAGGTCACTATTGTGACCTTTAATTTTTGTGATTATTAGACCAGTTAAAGTAAAAAGATGAGTTTTGGTGCAGTTTTTGGTGCATAAATACTACATGCAATAGTGAGCAGACTGTTGTGTATTGAAATGTATAATATAATGCCCTGTATAATCATAATGGTAATAGGGGTAGCATGAGGATTGGGTTGGGGCCTTTCTGTATGGAGTGTGTATGTTTTCTTCATGGCTCCTCCCACAGTCCAAACATATGCAGTAAGTGGAGTTAGTCTGTCTTCATGCATGCTCAATCATCCAGTTAAGGAAATCAGTTAGTCGGTGGTGCTGGTGTCATTCTGCAGATGTTTATAAGGTTGGGGAAACCTTCAGTCAGCTGAAACTGAAGAACCGATGATTCTAAATTGTCCATAAGTGTGAATGTGGAACATGACTACGGATGATGTCTGTCTGTGTTGACCCTGCGACAGACTGGCGATCTGTCTTGGGTGTACCCCACCTGTAATCTTATCACAACTTGGATAGCCCTCCCATAGCCCCAAAGTTTGATAAGTGGAAAGAGAATGCAGGGATGGATGGATGCTTAATAATAATCAAAATAATAATAATAAGAAGAAAATATTTGTGTCTGGAGTTGAAATGGTCAAAAGAACATTTGGTTAAATGTTTGCTCAGTGCCTTGGATATGGGTTTTTACATATGGATTTGTTGATCTGGTTAGATGTGCAAAGGTCATGTTAAACTTTCACATTGTTACACATGAAACCACTCATATTTAATGTAAAAAATATAATTACTATAATCATTAAAAGACCAGGCTGAAAATCTGAAATGTCCTGATATACATGGCCAAGGTTTTTGTTTTTAAAAATGCATTTCTTACGCTCTACAAACTTGAATAATATGTAATGCTTGGATGAATTAAACTCCTCTGGTATGGACAGATCTATTGCTCAAGATAGCTACATTACAGAAGCAGAAAAATTATTCAATATGTTGTTAAAGAATTAGGTTTGTTACACATGAGGATAAAACTACAGCAGAATGTTAAGACTTGTATTCTTCTTCTTACAGTATGTGAACAATGTGGACCCAAAACAGTACAAACAGAAAACTGCGTAACATGATGACGAGCAGACAAAAGCTGAGGGTACAAATAAACATGGAGACACTTGCAGAAAGTGAACATACAGGTGCAAGCAACTGGGAGATCGTGGCTGAGGAAAGTAGAACTGAATAAAACACATAAAAAAGTCTATCAAAATAAAACAGCAAATAACATACGAAGGAACAGTTATAACTATAAAACCTGAAGACTAAACAGAGTATAAAAAGCAGACAAAACCTGCAACCGGAGATTTGCACAATCAAATGAAAAACTATGAGTGAAAACAAAAGGAGTCCTTTGAATGTATTTGGTACTCCTGTATTTTTTCTGTTTCTTTTTGTGTACTTTATATAATAAAAAATGAAATCGTGTTTGAAACTTTTTTCAGTGCCTTTAGCAAAACTTTGAAACTTTTTGTGACAGAACCTACCAGCTTTAGATGTCATGCTTCTTCCTTGCTCAGCCATGCAGGTGGATAGCGAAGGTGGTGCTGGCCCATTTGCCTCACTGCTTGATGGCTCCCCCGGTTCCTCCTCTGCCTTTGGAACAACTGCTTTTCTTGTTCTCACTTCCTGAAAAAAATGAGAGAGGAAACATGCAGGGGTGAGGCTTTGTCAAAGCTCTTGTCAAGATGACAGTGATTGTCAGCAATGAACTATTGATAATTTATAGTTTCACTTCAGCTTTTAAAGGTAATCTGCCACATGTAGAACCAATATTAAAGAGGGATGATGCTCCTAAAGTCACAGTGCCTCACCTGAATGGGTGAAAGAGGACCAAGTGCGGGATTGCAGTGTACTTCTGGGTTTTTCCCAGTCCTGATGCTGTGCTCCTGACTTGGACATTCCCCTGGAGATTCTCCAGATCTGACTTCAGCTGCCTCAGCCCTTGATACCTGAGATGAGTTGGAAGCTGCAGCAGTTTCTCCAACAACCTGTGCAGCCATTGTTCTGGCAGCTTCTTCAATTCTATCTGCTGATTGTCGTGTCTGTATTGGGAGTGCAGCAGCACCTTCTTGTGCTCCTGCTCCAGCTTCAGGCCCTGCAGTGTTGGCTCCAGACTGAGCACCAGCAGAAGAACCTGCCTCTCCCGTGGCCTGAACTCCAGGCCCTGCCTCACATGAGCCCTGTGACTCGCCTTTTGAACCACTGCTCCCCTGTGGAGACTCAGGTGTAGCTGAGTTGGTATTCTGCTGTGTCTTTGTTTCCAGCGATTGATCCCAGTGCTGCCCAGCTCCTTCCTCATCCTCATCTGAGTCAATGTGTAGCATGGCACTGAGCCGTGTGTCTGTGGGAAAGCTGGAGCTGAGCTTTGGTAATGGCCCTGCTGCAGGTCGGTCCCCAATGCTCCTGGGACCTTCGAGGGAATCTAGGTAGTCATTAAGTGACACCTGCCTTTGGGTGAAGCTGCCAAGAGCCACAGGAAGCAGATTCACCTCTCCCACTTGCCCAGGCTCCTGCCACACACTGTCATCGCCATAGTAACATGAACCATTAACATATAAGGAGCCCTCATCAGAACCAATGCGAGAAGGTCCACATGTAGCACCTAAAGACGAGGAGAGCTGATGGAGATCTTCGTCGTCGGAGGGACTCCCAGGGTCACCATTCATCACACCACCCAGGATCGTTCCCAGAGGGTCTGGCGAAGCTTCTAGAGCAGAAAAGAGGATGGATGAGAAGGACAGGATGTGACAACAGAGATAAATAACGTGTGCTTTCATGACATGTTAGCAGAACAAAAACAACACCTCCCACTTCCTCGTCTTCTTTCGGCTGTTTCTGTTAGGGGAACATCTTATTCCATCTCGCTCTATCTCTAGCATCCTCCTCTGTCACACCAATTGTTTGCATGTGCTCCTTCACAACATCCATGAATCTTCTCTGTGGTCTCTGTGGGTGCTGGTCACGCCCAGAGAAAACCTTAGCATCTTCAGCTCTGTCACCTCCAGCTCGGCCTCGTGTCTTTTTGTCACTGTCTCCAAACCACTCGCCGTGTAGACCAGGTTTCGCTACAATCTTCTAAACGTACTCTTTCCTTCTTGCTGCTATTGTAACAAAACACACCGTGACACCCATCTCTATACACTCCACTCTGCTTGCCCTCATCTTGTTCACCGCTCTTGTGTACTGTCCGTGGCTTTGGAAGGTTGACCACAGGTACTTGAACACACCCTGCTCCTCACTATTACGCCTTTCTTATTTACACACATGTATTTTATCTTGTTTTCACTGACTTTCATTCCTCTTCTCTCCAGAGCATGCCTCCACATGCATGTGGCATGTGGATCTTGGTCATTTTTTTGGCATGTTTTATGGCCCTCGCAGTGCTTTTGTTTTTACATTTTGCAACACACCGCTGCTGCCCAGAGTTCCACAGGAACTCAAGAGGAGACATCAGGCCAGAGCAAGAGTTAAAACAAGGAGAAGGGAATATAAATCCCCTGTTCCATCAGTCATCATGGGGAATGTGAGGTCTCTGACTAATAAGATGGAGCTGATGAAACATCAGAGGCAGTATTGGGAGGCAGCTTATTATGCATGGAGGCATGGCTGCACTCAGTGCCACCGGCTTCGTCATCTGGCCTTTTCACTGCTCGGGCCAACAGAGGCCAAGCTGAGCAGTTAGAGGAAAGGTGGAGGGATTGCAGTGTTTATTAATGAAAGGTGGTGTATTCCAGGATATGTTACTGTGAAGGAACATCTCTCCTCACCTAACGTTAAACTTTTAGCTGTCAGTTTGCGCCCATATTATTTATCGCAGGAATTCTCCTCCACTATATTAACTGTTTTTTTGTACCACCATCAGCTAATGGTGCAGCAGCGTGTAACATCATACATGCAACTGTTGATGGCCTATAGTGTAAACACACAGAGGCATTGATCACCATCAGTGGTTATTTTAACCATGTCAGTCAAGACTCCACTCTGCCAACTTTCCAGCTGCATGTGGACTGTAAAACACAGGACAAACGAACAGTTCTCTCTACAACTTCTGTTCCCTTTCAGTCGATTCACTCGGTACAACACATAAGGCTGGGACATATATACACGTCCCGCAGAGCAGCCACCGAACTGGAATCGGACCACCACCACCACCTTAGTGTGCAGCAGACCAAGCAGACAGGACAGTATGAGCCACCGAAGGGGCTGTAACATCCAATCGATAAAACCAAAGCAAACCAAAAAGTGCGAGAGAAAGTTCATATCCACAGACTCAATGGGTTCAAACGGGGGCTACAAACGGCCTCCAGCACCAAAGATAAGTCCCAAGCAGGACACTGGACTTAAGCACAGGTCTCAGCCAGCGAACCGCTTTCAGAAAACATATGGCAAGGGGATGTGCACCTGGTGTCACCCCATCAAAGCCAACATGACAAGCAAAAATAGCCGCTAGACAGACCTTAACTGTCGAAAATGAAAGGCCCGTATTCAGCAGCTCCTGCAGGAATGTCAAAACATCCACAATAGAGCACTGAAATGAGTATGGAGGTCCTGGCACCATTGCTCGAAGGCTCGCCATTTGTAAGTGTACACATACACACCTTCTTGTCCAGCTGAAGTGATGTCCACTCTGAACATAAGCTGCCCGCTCACATGGTCCATAGGAAGACGACGACACAGGCTGTAGCTGACTGTCTGATCACTGCACACACATAAACAATTGTTTTGTCCCTACTGACAAACACCTACTAGCATTTCAATACGGTACAGAAAACAAGCTCTCTTTCCTCAGCACACTGATCTCAATTCAATCAACAATCAACTGACTGGATGGGTAATTGTGCATCAACTACATTCTGCTGATTTATATGCAGTTTTCCACAATGGGGAATTTATTGGTAATTTCTGTGCAACTTGCCTGGAGACTGACAATTGTTGTTAACACTGCACAAACTGTATGCCATCACTGCTTACTTAAATTAATGCCTGACCAGCAAGCTGGTTGGGAATTATGGATAGGTACTGACTGAACTACATAACTACTACCCTCCAGAGAAGGTTGCTCTTTCTGTCTTAAAGAACAACCTTCTATGAAAGAAACGTAAAAAAAAAGTACAACACACGTGACACCGTCACTGACGCCGAGTCTGACTGACTTTCCTTGCACAGTTGTTTTGTCCTTTACCTGTTTTTGGTTCTGAACCCATCTCATGTTTGGCTCTGCGTGCCAACTTACTCAGCAGCTGGCCGTTCCAGAAGTCTCCGGATGGGGATGATCAGCTGGCCCAGGAAGCGCTTGATGATTGGCCGGCTCTTGGCAAACTTGTCCTTCACCTCAATCTCCAGCACATCAGTTATCAAAGCCACAAATGTATATTTCTAAAGAAAGAGTAAATAGCAAAATGCTGGAAAGTTTAGTATATTTATACAGTTGTGCTTGCATTACATAAAGTTAATTATTGACTCTGCCCAGTGACTCTACCTGGCCTACCACTTCTCAGTTGCTGTCGTTCCTAATCATTTCTACTAACAGTTGACTGCAGAATATTTAGTAGCAAGTAAATTTCTCAACTGAAATATTGCACAGGTGCCATTCTATCACAGTACCACACTGGAATTTACTGGAATGACAGTATTACATAGCTGGCATGGTGGATTCAAACAGAACAAAGTAAAAAAGCTGCTTCAAAATGAAAACAGTGAAGGGAGAAAAGAAGAGGACAAAGCAAGGATTAACCTGGGACAAGGATTTACAGAGTTTTAGGATTTAAGGGGCTTAAAAACAGAAATACAGGAGTTATCATTCAACTGATGGCTAAGTAACAAACCATGCCCCATATATATATATATATATATATATATCGGTCCACCCCAGACCAAAGGGAAACATCTCCTGGGTCTGGGGGCGGATTGGCCCTCTGGGTTTGCCCCTCTGGATCTGGAGGTATAGAGTACGTTTGGGGAGTGTGAGTGTGTGTACAGTATGAGTATTTGTATATGTGTGCATGAGGGTGTGAATGCATGTTTGTGTCTTAGTGTGACTGTTTGTTTATGTTTATGTGTCAGGTCGGGTCTCCATCTCTCTGGGAACATCTTAGGCCAACCCAGGTGTGGCAGCCCATCTCCCCTCACCACACTCCCTGCCAGTTGCTGATGCCCTCACCTTTCGGACACTAAGAACCACCAATGGGTGGTTCTTAGTGTCCGGGGCTGGGTGCCTGGGTGTGTATTGGCTCACTCCCGGCGCCTGCTTGGTGGGGCCTAGCACCCGTGGCTCAGTCGGGCCCCTTCCGAGGGGTGGAGGGCCCTCAGGCCTCTGGGCCTGGGGCTCAGTCTGTGCTTCCCAGAGTTGTCTCTATTTTCTGAGGCAACTGAGGTAGTTTGTGTTGGTGTCTGTTGTGTAGGTGACATTCACCATGCTGTTGCATGCTGGGGCAGCAGGCTGACGATGCTGATGATGCCAACAGACTCAATAAACGTATCTGCCAGTGACATTGTGGAGAAGGAGCTGAACATATATTGTCCAAAATAAGCAGAATGTTGGACAACACCTCCGACCCAGTCGTTTAGCACCACTGAACAACAGGAAATATTTTTGTTTAATTAATTTAGGTTAGTTAGTTGCTGTTCTTACTGTCTTGGAGCAACTATGCCCACAGTAATATCTTCTGTGATTAATAAAGTACTCCAGCTTTGATTGTGATTCTGATCAATCCAGAGTTATTTAAAAGTAGAATGGGAGGCAGAGCCTTCAGCTACCTGGCGCTCATGTATTGAACCATTTACCCTTTCATCTTAGCTTTGATGCCTGACAGGAGTTTTCCTGTAGGCATCACAGAGCTACCAGGTTATTGGCTGGTAGTTGATGGGACCTGTCTTTTCTGAGGATCCTTAGCAATCAGGACTGTTCAGCCTTTACTTCGCCATTCCAGGTGTGTCTTGTCCAATAGCAGCTGGTTCCTTTGTGCTGGTAGATGCTCACAGAGTGCAGTGCGCTTGTTTAGCCAGGAGATGTGAATCGTGTCAGGGCCTGGCTCTGTCCAACTCTACATACTTGAGCCTCTTTCTCAGATGTCTACCATGGTGATTGTTATTGGATCCTGTTCAAGGAGGTTGCTGTGACCTGCTCTCAGATCCATTGGCTACTGAGCGTTGTTGTTATATGATGTCTCCTTCTCCCATATGCTCTTCCAGTTGCTCTGTCTCCAGCCTTGGTGGGGCTGCTCTCATAGTGCTCCTCTACCACTGAGAATATAACTTGGAAGGTTTATTCTCCTGCCTTCTGTCTCTTGTGTATACCTCTTCTAGTTGCTAGTCAAGGCTGTGGTTCTTTGTTGGCAGTATCCAAGGCCACAAGTATAGGCAGCTTTCTGTACTTGTTAGACATCCCCTTCTACGTCTGCAACTCCGACATTTGGCTAACACACCTCCATGCTGCTTTGATTTTGGTCTCTAGTCTCCTTCTCCATCAAGGGTACTGCTCCTTGTGGCTGTTCATCTCGTAGCCAAGCATGTCACTGATCACTGCTGCTGTGGTGTACATAGGCTGGCTGGTTTTGCTGATGGTCACAGTAGAGATTCTCCATAATGCATCTTTCTATAGACCTTCAGAGTATACTTCATGTAGTCTTGATAAATGGCCAAAGGGGGTCCAGGTTTCCAGCTGCCAGCTGCTCTAGCACTCAACGCCTCCAATTTGCTAATGCAAGTTAGCCACACTGTCCCATGTAAGGAGGACTCTGATTGGTTAGAGAGAGACACACTGGCTGCCTGGATCTTTCTGCAGAGCTGTGCAGATAGCTTTGCACTGCTAAGAAGTATCTGTGCTTATACAAATGCAGCCTCTGTATTTACACTCTGCCCAACAAAGACATATGTGAAGAATATGAAAGGATTCTGCAGTGAGATAAAGAGCTGAACCTTGTGTCTGTGGACAGCCTGACCCCTGTTGAAGGTAATGTGCTAAACATGGCTAATGCTATTATTACTGCCTTAAAGCTCATGATTAAAATGCTGATTGTAAATACATCAGTCCATATGTTGCCACATAACTATAGTTGTCTCTTCTATCTTTCCTTTTATTACTCTGCCAAGGCAAAGAGTAGAGTCAACACTATTGATTTAAGTTCATTTATTTTAACTACACGAGTATACAAATTCATCCTCAGCTGGACATAGATGATCATCAAGGACCATCTTTACCTAATCCCAGCCTCTAGGGCTACGCTCAAACTGCAGGTCTTAATGCTCGATTCTGAGTTTTTGAACAAATCCGATTTTTTTGTCTGCTCGTTCACACTACAAATAAAATGCGACAGCAAACGCGCTCTAGTGTGAAC
>NW_024583940.1:17787-19667 GCF_018398535.1 Haplochromis burtoni
CATTTACTGCACCTACAGTACCTGTATGTAGTCAAATGTGTGGTAAAGATGTAGATAATTGAATTTAATTATTAATAAACTGCATGCAATGAAAACCAAAACTGAAATTGATTCAGTTTATACATTTCTTCTGTATGCCCTGTAGAATATATACAGACATCCATGTTTACAGTGATACAAAGCATTAGAACAGTTTATCTATATCTACTTTTGCTAATAACAAATCATCTTTATTCTTAATCAAAAACATAAAGTACAAGTCTAATTAGTACCATGAATAAGAAATTTGAGTAGTGAAATGGTCCAAATAAAAATGGATGTTCATGTGACAGTGAGCTAATGATAATTCTATTAGAAGTAAAAGAACTGGCATGGCCAGGGCATGCAAGACTACTTAGGGCTGCCAGTTTATTATTAGAATAGGTGTCACAGATAGAGTGCCCTCACCCATCGGCTCCATCCAAGCTCTGTAGTGCCTGCTGGGTAAGGTAATCTTATTGAGTCAGTGTGAAGTTATGCTAACCTCCCCAAGCCAAACAGGGCTGATGGTGTTGGATATGATGGAGGAGCGTCTCTCCTGGCCATGGTGGGTAAACTTTGGGAGGCCGCTCCTCTTCCCGGGCTGGATCGACATTTTCAGGTAGGGGTCCGGGTTGAAGAACATCCCTTTCTTTAGGTTCACTGCTCGGAAGTCTGAATTGGAATACTTCATGAGTATTTTTGTATTCATTCTCCAGCACATTTCCACTGACTCATTCATCTCACCTGACAGGGTGAAGCTGACAAGTTTCCGACAGTGCTCATACTCTGACTGCTCCTCCACCTGGCCTTCGCCCCTCACCTGATGACAAAAAAAAAGAAAAACAAAAAAATGAACATGTTTTCAGCCCTGACTCTAACAGATAAAAGTTTAACCAGGAAGACCTAAGTGGGTGGAGTTAAGACTGTTTCTCACATCTCTTCACACGAGAGAGGTTAGTGCCATTCACCCTCACTACAATCACACCTCCTTGAATCTCACTGTTTAAATTCAGTTTATGGGTTCCCAAAGCCATGAACTATCCAAAATATATTATTCTTTTCACAAAGCTCCATGTATTAATGCTTGAATTTATTAGCTATTATTTTATCAGGATGAGTCAGTAAGAGTGAAAAATAATTTTGTGAGCTCTTGAACTCTTGAACAGTTCCTCGTGTAACCTGGATTTATTATCCATCCATTTTCTTCCACTTATCCAATTCTGAGTCACGGTGTGGCTGGAGCCTATCCTAGCTGTCTTAGGGCAGAGGGTCGGGGTACCCCTGGACCTGTCCAGGGTGTACTAACGCATAGAGACAGACAACCATTCATACTCCAATTCACACCTATGGGCATTATAGAATTACCAATTCACCCCACTAACTGCAGGTCTTTGGACGGTGTGAGGAAGCCAGAGTACCCAGAGAGAACCATACAAACACAGGGAGAACATGCAAACTCCACAGAGAAAGGCCCTGGCCTCACAGCAAGAAGGTCCTGAGTTTAGTTCCACACTGAACCTTCTTGCTGTGAGGCAACAGTGCTGACTAGGGCTGGGCCATATCATACCGTTCACGGTAATACCGGTATAATGTTGGGCAACGATAAGAAAATGAAATATCGCAATAGAATATGGGTAAAACGCGCATGTGCAGTGCCTTTGTTTACATAAGGCGACGCAGAATGAGAAGAGCGAGAGCGGATCGTTGAATGAAACGATGAACCAGAACTGGTTTGTAAAAATGCTGCAGCTTCACTGGTGTGGAACTGGTTTAGCTTTCGTCCGTCAGATACACAACAAAGCACTATTTTTGGTAGCGCATGCTAGCGGGCCGTCGTTATTACCGTGTTGTTTGGAAAA
>NW_024583940.1:20228-21864 GCF_018398535.1 Haplochromis burtoni
GTGATAAATATTTTTGGTCATATCGCCCTGCTCTAGTGCTGACCACTGTGAGGTTGCAGAACACTGGTCAACTGTTCTGCAGGTCAAGTTAAAGTCCTACAACACAAAGCACACTGTCCTTTTTTAGTCACTAGTGACTAAAAGATTCTCACCTTTCCACGCACTGAGCACATACTGCTTTGCCTTTACAGTATGGCCCAGATAAACCTCAAATTCACACTGTACAAGATCTATCGTAAAACATTGTTAGATCCCAGGAGGTCTGGACTCCATCTACATTAAACTTCTATAGCATTGAAGGTCTCAGTGAGCACCGTGGCCTCTATCATCTTAGTCAGGAAGCTGAGTGTTAGGGTACCTGGGTCGTCCACCCAGTGTTTGTGTTTTTGTTTCTCTGAGTCTTGTTAATTTATTCGGTTCTCTGTGTATTTTAGATTTCTTTGCCCAGTATGATTTTACTCCTGAGTTTATTCTCTATTTCTAGTCTTGGTTTGCCTTCGTGATTCCTCCCCTGTTAGGTCAGTCTTGTCTTCATGTGCATCTGTCTGTTCCCTTAGTCAGTCTGTGTCTCTGCGTACTTCCTGTTTTACTTTGATAGTCTCCCGTCGGTGTGCGTCAGGTTCTGTTTTGCGTCTCCCCGGTCTCATCTGTTTACTTAGGGTCAGCTGTGTTTCCTTTCTGGTTCTTGTTCCCTTATTTAACCCTTGTATCTATTGTCTGTGTTTTCCTCTGTTCAGTGTTGTGTGTTTCTAGTTTAGTTTCTAGCGTTCCCCAGTTTATTTCCTGTATTGACTCATGCCAGCAATAAAGCTGAGGTTTTTGAGTTTATGTTCGCATGCTGGAGTCTGCATTTGGGTCCTCCATTCCTGCCTGCCGCACACAGACCATGACACGAAAAACTGGACGGGTACTCTGGCTAGTCTTCCCAGTTTCTGAGGAAAAAAATGAATCTAGCAACACAGAGACATCTTTGATCACGTTCTAAGCTGAGTTCAAGGTTATATTTATTGACTGTCCGGATTCTTGTGTATTGGTTTGGATAACTGTGTCCACCTTTTGCTGTTCTGGCTTGGCTGGTAGGTACTGGACCTTCTGTTCTGGTCATGCTTCACCTTTTCAGGTGAAGATGGCTATTAGAGTCCTCTACTATAACTGAGTCGGCTGGGTCCATGATCAACCCAATATCACGGCAAAGGATGTTATAGACACGCCAGTCCACTGTGTCCATTTCATGTTTTAGAAAGCTAAAACATGAAATGGACACAGTGGAGGGGAGTTGCCATGATGGTCACATTCTTTTGTCAGGCGGCAATTTGATCCAAAATAAAGGACTTTGAAAACCACACAAAAACTGGAATTTCAGTTTCATTGTTGAGTTCTTACAAAACACTAAATAAAACACATCACAAGGAGGAAGCCAGCGGAAGAAAGTGGCATTGAATAGACTGTGACAACACAAGATAACGGGGGGATAGGAAACAGGTGGGAACACAGTTTGTTAATAATAATAATAATAATAATAAACGTTATTTATAAAGCACACTTAAAAACCAAGGGTATGCCCAGGTGCTTAACAAGTAAGATAGAGTATAGGAGGAGGATAATAGAAATAGGACCAAAGCAAGTACTAAGTATG
>NW_024583940.1:22692-23559 GCF_018398535.1 Haplochromis burtoni
GGCAGCACAGAGTTGGGCACGAGGGATTTTACTGTTGAACACCACAGTCTCAGTCTTCTTATCATTTAAAACAAGAGAATTACTCAGGAACCATTCTTTGACCTCCCGCATGCATTCTTGAAAGTAGTGCATGGACACAGCAAGGTCGTCAGTAAGTTCAAAATAGATCTGTATGTCATCGGTGTAACAGTGGAAGGCGATGTTGTATTTTTCAAAGATTGCACCTAGAGGGAGCAAATACAATGAGAAGAGAATAGGGCCTAAAACTGATCCTTGAGGCACACCACAACAGACCAGAACGGAGGAAGAGGAGAAGGTGCCCAAGTTAACTGATAAGGATCTATCAGCGAGGTATGATTTGAACCAGTCGAGGGCAGTGCCTCTAATACCCACAGTGTGCTCAAGTCTTAGTAATAAAATGTTGTGGTCTACCATATCAAAGGCCGAAGACAGGTCCAGTAAAACTAGGTTTATATTGTTGAATTGAAATTTATGCTTAGAAATATATACTCATATATGCTTTGAGTTTTATAATCGATTGCATAATGATAGAGGTCTGATCCTTAGTAGTCTGCAAAGACTGTGTGCCTCCCAGAGTGTTCTGGCACACACATCCTAAGGTCATGAGAGAGGTCGTACCTTCTCTTACTGTTTTATGGTGCGGTAACTACATCTATGTCTGTTTAGGTATAAGTGTCTTTTGTTTAGATGAACTGCTGGACTTCCAGGCAGATCTAGGGGAGTCATTCACGGGGTCACATGCTTTTTGCCATTGTAGCAGATCCATCTGCTTCCACTTATCCTTTTCATGGTCGCGGGGGGGCGCTGGAGCCTATCCCAGAGGTCATACAGGGAGTGCAGAATTAT
>NW_024583940.1:25752-28199 GCF_018398535.1 Haplochromis burtoni
GGAGAGAGATCCCTCACCATGTCCTTTAATAATGTTGCTAGAGAAAATGGGAAATGTAGTGATTTATTGAAAGACATGCAAACACACTTGGAAATACAGTTTGTAAAGAAAAAATTTTGTATGAGCACGCTGAACAATCTCAGACACGCATCTTTGTCATTTCTTTAAGCAGTCTTCACAGATAGCTCTCCAGGCTCGGAGAAAGACATTCCAATGCTCTTCTTTGGATGTTGCAGATCAAAATCTGACCATACTTTTCTGTGCTTGTAATGCCATCAATTCTGACAAGATCCGTAACAGCACTGGCTGAAATTGTTATTCAGATGCCAGAAGAGAACGGATGTTGTCGCGACCTCCTGAAAATACTTTTAGGATTTAATCCACCATATACACTACTGGTTAAACACCTTCTCATTTAATGTTTTTTATTTTCATAACTATTTTCATTGTAGATTCTAACTGAAGGCATCAAAACTATGAATGAACACATATGGAATTGAATTATTCCAGGGTTTACCTTCCAATATAAAGCGCCTTGAGGCAACTGTTGTTGTGATTTGGAGCTATATAAATAAAATTGGATTGAACTGAATTGAATTATGTATATCTGCTACTGGAACTCTGTGTGGCATTTAAATGGACTCTAATCTGAGGTGCTGTTAACTTGCGATTTCTAAGGCTGGTGACTCGGATGAATTTATCGTCAGCAGCAGAGGGGACTCTTGGTTTTCCTTTCCTGAGGCGGTCCTCGTGTGAGCCATAGCACTTGATGGTTTTTGCAACTGCACTTGGGGACACATTCAAAGTTTTAGCAAGATCTGAAAACTGCTGTTCACAAACGCTGTCCATCTAATCTGACTGAGCTGGAGCTGTTTCAAAGAAGAATGGGCAAAGATTCAGTCTGTAGATGTGCAAAGCTGGTAGAGACAGACCCTGAAAGACTGGCAGCTGGAACTGCAGCAAAAGCTGGTTCTACAAAGTATTGACTCAGGGGCTGAATAATTACACACACCACACTTTGCAGTTATTTATCTGTAAAAAATGTTTGGAATCATGTCTGATTTTCGTTCCACTTCTCACGTGTGCACCACTTTGTGTTGGTCTTTCACGTGGAATTCCAATAACATTGATTCATGTTTGTGGCTGTAATGTGACAAAATGTGGGAAAGTTCAAGGGGCCGAATACTTTTGCATCCACTGTAGTTTTACTAGTGTTGTGAAACTGGCTCTAGATTTCAATATGCTAGATTTTAAAATGGCATGGAAGTGGGTTGATGACTTTTTAAAAACTATTTAAAAGCTAAGTATTTGAAGCTAAAAATATAAGGAATTATATACTGTATGTTTAAATTTTGTATCAAGTTAAAATAAAATAATTATTTTTTTAAATACAAATAGAAATTTGATCATTTGAGACTGGAGTAAACCAGGTCTTTAAATCTGTCCCACATTACTAATTCAAGTTTATTTTGATGGTAAGAAAGACCAGTGAAAATTGAACCTTCAACAATTTGTGAGATATTCATATATAAACATCACCTCGAATTTCAATGTGCAACAAAATGGCCTGAAATGAATATCTATGTATCTTGAAACATATTTAATACATGAAGCTAAAATTTCACAGTAACCACGATACATGTTCAAACTTTGTACCATAACATTTCATGCAAACCAGCCCTGAGATGGAATCACCCACTGATATAACCTTGTTGTCCTTTGCATCTCCAACTCAGAAACGGAGACTGAGACTTTAATGCACTTGTTCAAGCCCTGCACAGACCCCGGTGAAGGCTGGCCTCCACAGCATATCATTAGGTTTGTATCACCAAACTCAACAAAGCTATGCAGCATTAACGGGAAGTATAAATAAATAAAGGATCATTTGTAATTAACAAGAACACAAGACACTCACGCTCCATAAAATAGGGTCCCGGCTCCAGTCTCCACACAATCTGTCCTCTCTGGGTGCCGTTCACACCGCGGTTCTTGGATTCCCACACATTGGCCACACAGTTCTCATCTGTGAAACATTTATATGTAAATATACATTTCTAAATGTGTTCTTTACCTCTGCACAGATGCTTACAGACATAGAAGGATGCCAACAGTTCTTGATCCAAGAAGAACACAAAACGAAGTTTTTAAACAGTGAAATTACAACTCACACAACTACACTTAATTTTCTATTTGTTTGTTTAATTGTTACATTATTTCAATATCTTACATTTTATGTATTTTCCTTCTTATTCTCTGAATTTGTCAAATGTAAGTACATAAAGATCTTTGTAGTAACATGTTTCCATATCATTGGTTTATTTTAAGTTTTTCTTCTTCATTGTCTGTCTGGTGTGTAACATTGTTGTTAATGCACAATTTGCACAGTTAAGCAGCATGATTCATTATTGAAGAATGTCATAAACGGTTTAAAGTGCCTTTATTATTAG
>NW_024583940.1:29196-30729 GCF_018398535.1 Haplochromis burtoni
AGAATAATAGAAAACACAAATAGAAAAAGATGGAACAAAAGCCAATAGTTGGAAATAACACTAGGAAAACAGTAATACTAAAGCTGGCAGACCCAAGGAGAAGATGACTGATGTTCTGAGAAGAGACTATACATACACAAGGAGGTGATTAGGAAAAGTGGAGACACATGGGAAAAGACAGCAGAATGGAATCAAGCTAATGAGGCAGGAACAGGAAGCATAAACAATGAGATCCAGACCAAGACACAAACTTGACAAAGAAAATGTAAATGGACATGACTGACTTCACAAAGGCGATGCTGGGGAGAAGACTCGTAGATGAGACCAAGACCGACTGGACGCAAAAGGGAAGAAATCTTCCCGTTGTTTTCATGGCATCGCTGGAAAAAGGCTGAAGTTAACCTTGCAAACCACATTTTCGACATGGTGTATACGGGGTACAGTGGTCACTCAGCATTAGCATGATTTTAGTTTTTCTAAGTAAACACACCTGTTTGACATTTGACCACTGTTAAAAATAAATGTATTCATATATTTTCACAGATAAATGTCACAAAGTCTTCACAATAAAATGAAAAAAACTCAGATTAATTAAAACATAAAACAACAAATGAATTGTTGTCTGTATAGAAGTGTCTTCAGCTGCTTTTTAAAAGAGTCAATGGAGTCTGTACAACTTAAAGACATCTGAAGAGAACTGTATAGCCTTGGTGCCTGAAAAGCCCAAACCTGGCGTGTTTTGAACCTTGTACCAACCAAGCATGAGGTTTCAACAGCTCAGAGTTTTACTGGGGAGCTTCACCACGTACAGCCCTAAAACTTAAAACTAAAATTTTAACATTTATCAGCAAACAATGAAGAGAAGCCGAAAGGCAATATGCAATCTCTTGTTAGTGCCAGTTAAAAGTCTTGTCGCAGCATCATGTCGCAGTCCAAAATCCAGAGTTGATTTGGAGAATCACTGAACTGTCAAATATGACGCCCAAATTTGAGACTCGACTGAACAGAAGAGCCGAAAAACCCACTGATATTCCAACTTACCCAAAAGGAATATAAAAGGAGCCCAATATCGACCGCCCACTTACCCCACGTGGTAATAAGACACTGAAGAAGAAGGAAGCATCCAGGGTAGCAATTCTTGTTTCTGTTGCACTGTCATTGACTTTAAACTGGTTTAATTTTGCAATTGAAACTATGATATATCCCATGATACTGATGGACAAAGTTGTAGAAAATAGTTCAACTCGTTAAGATAAATTACCTATCATTACAAAAGTACAGCAGACTGAATGCACAGTCTAAACAAACACTGTTAGAGCTGCAGAAGGAAGAATATTTCAAGAATCCAATAGAAATTCAGAACTTGTAACAGCTTGTAATAAAAAATGTAATTATGATAAAGATAAACAAAGATTAAGCAAGCTTTGAAAGTATAAACAATATTTATTATTTTTTAAAGTGTTTTATGCAAATCTAAATGTGTTGTTCATATGTTTGAGCTTAAAAAAATGTTTTAGTTTGAAAGATATACTG
>NW_024583940.1:31634-32710 GCF_018398535.1 Haplochromis burtoni
TGTAACTGTAGGTTGTGGTCCTGAGTGTGATTACTGTGTTAGACTCTGCACAAATGAACCACACCACGAGTAAAACGAGCCAGAGTTACATTTAAAAGGGCCGAACACCAAAGGTTTGGAAACATCCTGAGAAACTTGGATCATTGTGCCAAAACCACAACAGTCATCTGCTGTCCCATTTAAGAAAGCGAGCTATCTACATAGTCACAAAAATACAAAAAGAATTGTTAATAATTAGTAAAAGTATAAAAGTGTAATAAGTATAAAAAGCAATAATAATAATAATAATACCTGTGCTAAAGTCATTAAAAGCTGTTGTAATTTTTCCCAACAGAACAGGGAGCATCTGATTAAAAATTAAGAAGCTTTTGTCTATTAAATCTTTCAAAAGTAATCCATGAAATCAATCTGGCATGTTGTCACAGTTACCAGCTACCTGTGTCAGAGAAACGCCCACCATCTTGTTCTGTACCTACGGCCCAGCTCTATGAGGTTACCTTGGATTGATGCTAAGCTAACTTCAGCTTTGTTCTACTAGTTCACGAGTAACAAGAGATTTATGCAGAGTAACTGCTGATAAAGTAGTAATTAAATTTGTTTTCCAGTTTCTCACCAATGTGGTATAAGCCGATCCAGTCAGTTGCATCCACTTCCTCCTTTATGTCCCAGGAGATCACCAGGTGGCTGTGACCCAGAGTCACCTGGTATGTAGAAGCTGTGAGCGATGACCGACTTTCTGAAGTCACCAGGTCTGTGTCACTATTGGCCCGCTGAAGCCCCAGTCCTGTTTCTGGCTGATTCCCTGATGACATTGTAGAGGAGGCCGAGGCTCCGATTGGTTCCTGCACTGACAAGCTGCAGACGCTGTCAGGCCCGATCGTGTAGGGTCGGGCATGTGGAGTGCGTCGACGCACCGCCAGCAGGTGTTCCCTGGCACTGCCACTAGGTGATGATGAGGATGATGAAGAGGCAGTGGCAGCTGTTGCCATGGTAACAGTAGAGAGAGGTGAAGGGAGGGGATGAGAAGTTAGGGGGTTAGGTGATTAGCTAGTGGTGCTGGTAGTGGTGAGTGTGGG
>NW_024583940.1:34629-36437 GCF_018398535.1 Haplochromis burtoni
AAATGCTTTTGTCTGAAGCAGTGCACTGATTGCTTTGCTTTTTTAAGTCATATAGCAGCTGCAGCACTGTATCCAGGACACAATGGCAACTTAACGTACCCTTCCAATAATTAAAAGGGATGCAAATAAAGTCTAGAAAGATGCTTTCTGGACACATACGTACATGTTTACATTGACACTGAAATGCATTTGAAATAATTCAAATGCAACTCATATTGTACACAAACAGGCCGGATTTGTAGTTCAGATTCTGTAAACTTACCTAAACAACAACATTGTCCAGCCATAAATATTGCCAGTGTAAAATTGGCTATTATAGGATTTGCTCCTATGCATTTCGATGGGAGCATGAAATTGTCCAAAATGTCTTGATATGTTGAAGGATTAAAACTTTTAACTAAAAACAGCCCCACACCATAATCCCCCCTCCACCAAGCTTTACACTGGGCACAGTGGGGTCAGACCAGTACGTTTCTCCTGGTGACCACGAAACCCAGACTCCTCCATCAGACTGCCAGATGGGAAAAGTGTGATCCGTCACTCCACTGCTCTAGAGCATAGTGGCGGCATGTTTACACCACTGCATCCAACGCTTGCATTGCACTTGATGATGTAATGCTTGGATGCAGCTGCTTGGTCATGAGGCTCTCTACACACTGTTATTGAGCTAAAGCTCCAGAGCTCTACAGCATGCATGTCACTTGCATTTGCCACTAAAACAGACCTGGAGTAAAACATATTAAGCCCAAGCAGCCCATAGGTCTCTCTGAATATGCTATCATCCTTCAGTGTGGAGTCTGTCTACTCACAAATGCCAGGAAACAAAGAGGCAGAGCTGCCACAGAGATGCTGAGCATCCACTAGCATCCAAAACAGAAGCGCTTGTTACTCTAATCAAAATCCTTTACTTGGAAAAAGCAGTTGGGAGTTCTTAATTAAACTAGCTTTTCGAAAACTTAAATATGAAGAAAAGTTACTTTGAAGCTCCTCCCATCCACTGCAGTTCATGTTACACAGTGAAAAGTCTACAGTAACACTACAGACGTTAAATTAAACCATACGTACGCAGATGAACTATTAACTTAGTGTGACATAATGTTTAAAATGGGCATCTTTTCTGTCATAGTGATACCTGCAGTAACCATCTATATTTCAAGGCTTTAAGAACATTGTTTTGTGGAGTTATAGAAATATAAATATATAAAAATTACATTTGAGTTGTGTTAATGTTTTAAAATATAAAAATTAAATCCCACACCGTCCCAACATGCCCGTAAAAATATACATGGGAGAGTAAAACGCCACTGACCTGGTGCTGTTAGGCAGGACAATAAATTATTAACATTTAAACCTAATGTTGCATCAAAGCACAGCGTGTTTTCTTTCTTGTTGCCACCACAGTAAAGGCTTACAGCCACACATACTCATTCAAAAACACACAGGCGCACACACACACACACACAAAAAGCATATACCCATGAACATACACCCACTTTATCTCATCCAGGAGCCACAACACTCTCAGAACTGCTTCTGGCTCCTCAGTATTTAAGAAAGCCTTTATTCTTCTTGAAATCCTATTTTATTTTATGCTTTAGTTTAAATGTTATGTAAACCTTATTTTATTTGACATTAATGTGTTTGTGAATATTTATTTTTGCATTTAGGGAAATGATTTCTACAAAAAGAAATCTAATTTTTAATCAAAGGAAGGGTTTTTGCTTTTTTGGCAGATATTGTATCCTGTTAAACTGTTACAACGCTTGAATTCTAAACTGGAACCAATGAGCAGTTATATTTTAAAAGAC
>NW_024583941.1:0-771 GCF_018398535.1 Haplochromis burtoni
GAGATGCAGTTTATTTTGTGTTTTGTACATTTTGTTTCTGAATAATGTGAAAATTCTTAATTTTGTGTCACACCACTGGCAGGAGGTCCTCTTGTAGCTGCAGAGAACCAGTGTTTTTGCAGTAACTACAGAGGGTGACTTTTTTCATGTTTTGGATGTTTTCCTTATTAAGAAGCTGAAAGCCCAAAGTGGGCATGACTGGGAACCCTGGTGATGGGACCTTCTGTGTGCGGTGGTTATCCACGTACGCCTGGTTTGACTGCACCTTAGTGAAAGTGTGTAGAGGTGAGACGCTCTGAACCACGTGTGTCTGAAGTATAACGGACCTGAGTGCCTCCTTGGTAATCATTGTAGTTTTGAACTAGATATGGGTGAAATTCCCAGGGTGGCAATGTCGGGTTTTCCTTGTAAAGCTTTTGAGCTTGCAGTCACCACACCACCATCCTAGTATGTGTGCATCGTGCTTTTTCCCCTCACCATCGCCACTCATGCACAGTAGCCTGTTAAAAAGAATTATGGGAATCATAAGAGAACAGATGATTACTTTCTGATCTAGACTTATTTAAGTGAGAGGAGTCCGAGCCCAAAGCCTGACTCACTGCCATTATTTCACCGTGGACTTTTGGAGATAAGCATCAACTCTCCCCTGAACATTTTTACACTTGGAAAACAAAAACTGTCACATCTGTAGACCAATCGCTTTAAATATTCATGAATTTAAAAGTAGGCGGTTTAAATTTTTCAGTTTCCAGCCTGACACAGAAGCCTGTT
>NW_024583941.1:2129-4439 GCF_018398535.1 Haplochromis burtoni
CCAGGGGCACAACCTGGTGAAGGCGGTGGGAGGGGCTTGTTCTCAGGCAGGGCAGGTCTTTTAGCGTCCAACAAGAAGTTGTTGAAGAACTCAACCTCCTGCCGGACACCAGAGACCTTCTCGCCGTGCTTGTTGAGAATGTGTTTGCGCACAAACTCGGGAGCCTTGAACTTCTTCCCGCTCAGAGGACACAGCCACTTGTCTTTGCTGAGCTCCTGAGTGTTGGCCGACAGGAACTTCTCCACCTGCACAGGTGAGACACACAGAGGAGGGAGGAGAGCTCATCATTGGAACAACTGTTTACACTCACATGTACACACTGCGTTTATGGTCGTTTCTATGAAAAGGTCGTACGCTGTTAAAAGGTCATTCCTTCTATAGCTGCAAATCTCTATTGTTTTTTGTTATTTCTGAAATGCCAAATGAATTATGAATACAATCCTGAATTAACAACACTTATAGTGGAGATATACACGCCGACAATACAATGTTTAATTTTATTTTGACAGCAAAATAAATGAATAAATAATAATAATAAAAAGGTAACATTGCATGTGTTTTTCTTGTTTTAATGAGTAATTATGAGAATTTACTTCCTTCTTCCAAAACATTTTCTTGTAGTTGATGAGGAATAATTAAGAAAACAAAATTAGAACTTGTAAAATCAAAGACAAGACTTGATCTGAATCGTTTTGTGATAAGCTGCAGCTCAGGAGGTCGTCTAATAATCTCAAAGTCAGTAGTTGGATATGAAGGCCTTTTATTGTGAAAGGAACAGGAAGTAGCACTTTTTTCTTTTTCCTTTTGCACATGTGGGACACATCTGTTGGCGGGCGGTGTGTCGTACCTCTTGTTCCGGGTCTTTCTTCCCCAGCCTGGTCGCTTCTTCCTCACTCAGAGTCTCAGAGGGCGAGAGCAGCGGAGCCAGGCGCTCCTCGCACATCCGCTGGTGTTCACTCACTGTCCAATCAGAGCACAGCAACACTAACGTCAACTTTGCAGCCGTGTATTTGGAGCTGTAGTATACAGATGTTCCCTAAACGCCTCAGTGTCTTGAGATTAAATAAACTAAAAACACGTTGTGATGTGTTCGAGTTACAGGTCATCATACCGCGAAACTTTCCATAAAGGTTCCAAGGCTGCTGTGACACCCCAGGTAAGTGTGTCTTATTCACAGGTGAGAAGGACTCACAGGTGAGAAGGACTTTATGTGTCCTGCGTAAAGTTGTTTTCCTGTTTTCCTAGAAATATACCATGAACGGCTGATCTGCAGTGTATGCGTGTGCGTACCCTCAGTTGCAGTGATCTTGCCCACAGGCAGGGGTCCTCGAACGTGGATCAGCCCGCAGCGGTGTGGCATCTCATCCTCGGCGGGATACTCACAGAAATTATAATAATCAACAGAGTGAACCAGACGCAGGTAGAGCAGCAGGCGGTCCAGCACCTGTACACACACGCACGTGTAAATACACGCTTACATGAAGCAGGCAGCACCTGATCTACATGAAGCTCCTCCCACCTTCAATAGCTTATCATCTGTCTCCAAGGTGACGTCAGAGGAGGCAGGGTCCTTGACGTCACCGGCGTCATCGGTGTTGCACCCAGAGGCGCCGATGAGCTCCTCCTCCTCTGCGCTGACTTCCTCTATCAGGTAATCTGTGATGTTCTTCAGGATGGGGTTGGTCTCCATCTACACACACAAAAAATGCAAACGACAAGTGAAATGACGCTTTCAAGGAACGTTTTACTGAAGGACAACAGATTATAAACTTGCATGTTTCATGCATTGATAAGAATACACGGTGTGTTTGATGTCCTATCCTATATACACATATATAAATATATCTGGTTTATTTATAAACAACTAAACAATCTGCTACACTTTACATATCAGTCCTTTAATGGCAGATGAAGCTGGGAGGAGCTAATGCAGGTGTTGCGACTGCACTTTTTTGTTCTCACCTCCTCTCGGGCTGAGGGTCCGACAGCGCCACCCGCAGGAAGCCTGCGTATCTGCGACACAGCTGCAAACACATGAAGGAGGTTAGCAGAGATGATGATGATGATGATGTGCACAGGTGTGTTCTAACTTGAACCTCCTAAGACCCAAACTCTTCCACGGCATGCATTTTTAATTTCTCTTTGATATTTGGGCATATTGGGACCTGATGAACGTAAAAACAAAGAATTACCAGATTTTCTTTTTACCTGATTTTTGTTTCTAAGAACAATAAGAGCCACATATGAGGATATTTTTAAAATTTCGAATAGAACAGTAGCAGTATAATGTCCTCGTAAGTGGATATCAGG
>NW_024583941.1:5160-30557 GCF_018398535.1 Haplochromis burtoni
CCCTTGTAGAGCAAAATTGAGTATTTTAGTTTAAATAACCCAAAATGTGATGTCCACATATGTGTAAGTCAAAATCACAGCTTTCAGCTTGAACACCACAAACAAAGAAAGTTTCTGAGCTAAAAAAAATGTTCTGGGTAAAAATGATATTTCACTTTGAACTATTTATAAGTTAAATAATAAATAAACCAGTTCATGGTGCAGTATTTCATAGTTCTGCACAGTTTTGTTTGCAGAGCAGCAGTTAAATTTTAAATGGTCAGATTTCTCCCAGGGAGCATGAACACATAGCAGTGCTGGTTCATTAAAAACAACCTAATTTTTCTTGCTGAATCCCAACTATAATTAAAAACCTTCCTCCTTTGTTGGTTTGTCATTATTTACTTGTCCAAACTTATTTTAATAATGTCCTACTCTCTGGAGGGAGGAGCCTAAACAGTGCCAACCTATAGGTTTGAAAAATGAGCTGCAGTTCCTCAAATGTCCACCAGTTAGTCTGAGCTTAGCAACAACTGCTTCACCCTGTAAAGGCACGTTTTCTTACAGCTGTGATCTCATCCTTGGACACCTCTGGCGGGATGCTCCTGATGAATAGGGAGGTGGTGAGGTGGAGGGGGCGGGGCTTGGGTGGAGCCTCCTTCTCCCTCTCTTTCCCTCGCTCTTTACGACGCTCTGAAACAAACCAGCAAAACACTTCAGACTGAAGTCTGAGAAGTGTTTCAACATTTCAGAGTTCAAAAAAATAAATACCATCCTCTCCGTCGTCCTCCTCTTCCTCCTTCTCCTCGTCCTCATCCTTCTCTCCATCAGAGTGGGAGGAGTCAGAGTCGGAGGCACTGCCCTCGCCGCTGTCAGCAGAGAGGCTGCGTTTCCTCTTCCTGCCCTGAGAGAAAGAGGAGGGATTAACAATGCGATGTAACATTAAGGAACATCAGCGACAAAAGACAAAAGACTCACTTTCTTGGTCTTCTTCTCTTCTTCCTCATCTTCTTCTTCTTTCTTCTCCTCTTCCTCCTCCTCCTCCTCGTCGTCGTCCTTCTCCTTCTTCCCGTTACGCTTGGCATCGGCTGAGTCCTGAGAGAGGAAAGAAAATACGATGGTTAAGGTCAGTCTGAACGCCGTTGTGTCAGGATGTGATTATTTAATGTAACACTGAACAGACTGTCACTCAACCCGTGACCTGTTTCTTCTCTACAGTAGTTAATAATTCAAAGTCATGTGACCCAGCCAGGAAGAGACTGGGTCCAGTTCAGTAAACTGAGGATCAATGTTCCCTCTAATGTTTCATGTGTCTGAGCAACACACAAACTCCCTGAGCGTCCCTTGGTCCACTGTGAGCAACAGCAGACGTGTGCACTGTGGTCACGCCAGCATCCAAGTTACATGTTTATATAAAATAATCAAATTACAACATTTACATTTATGTTAGACTACTTTTAATTAACTGCTTTAGCCCACTTACAATGAAAATTTAATAAAATCTTGTTCATGACCTGTGTAGCATGTTAACACTATTGGAAGTAAAAATAACTTGAACTCCAATTTTGAAAACACAACTTTTAAAGCTCTGACTTGTATATGAGTCTGTGGTCTGGTGAGAGAGTCTGTAACTCTGTCTGCAAAATACAGTAAATAATGACCAATGTTGGAGCAATTAATTATAAGTTACTTCTTCAAAAAAGTTACTGAGTTTTGCAAACAAATTTTTTGCAGCTGTTTACCTAAAAATGCAGCCAAGGCGTTTTTTAAATAAACATTTCAAACTATTTACAGAACAATCAGCTGTTCTGCATCAAATCTGATGCCACACAAATTATTTGTGCCGCTCCAAAAAATAATTTCTGTCCACTATGAGATAAAGGAGAACAACAGCCTGATACCTGCAGGTCTGTAACACCTGTAACACTCAGCAGTCGCCTCATTGTTCTGACACACACAACAAAACTATTGACACACTAACTACACAAGATTTGCGCTAAACGTCGAAAATCTCTCCCATCTCAAAACACCGCCGTCACTCCTAAAACTTCCCCCTTCCTAAACTAAACTAAATCCCATATCATTTTTTGATTGGTTGACATGGTACATTTTTCCACCAATTGGAAAGGCTGGGGTTTTGTTTTTGTTCACAGGCTTTCGAGCGTTTTCCTTATAAAACGCCGTTTTTACCGTTTCTTCCTGCAGTAAATATAAACAACGACAGTATTCAGGAAGAAAAACAAACATTGCAGATATTTTTATCATAACTCTGGTTTTACGTGGCCGATCAACACAATTTAAAAACTGGTATAAAGTCCACACTTTGTCCGTCAGTTGTTCCGTCTGTCCTGCTCACATCTCCAATGGTTGTACACGTTGTCATTAACGTGGCTTCACTCCACATCAGCCGCTTTGCTAAAACACCGGTGTCGGCACATAAGGACGCTGTCATAGCCTGTCAACGACGTTGATTAGCTGCGTATATACGAATGTGAATCGCATCATTGGCTGGACTGTGGGATAAGGTGGCATCGTTCTGATCCCATACGGGAGCAGCCAGTCACTGACTAACACTGCAAAACAGAATTGTTGAAGCTTTAATTTTAATTTCAATTCAGGTATTTTTTTTTGTGCGCAGAGACCGTGCCAGCAGTGCCAGAGGGAACAATGCTGAGGATATTCGAAGACGTCACCTTCTCTGTGTCTTTGTTATCGCCCGCGTCACCGCTCGCCGTCTCCTTCATCTGAGTTACAGTCGCCTCTGAGCTGGTCTGACCACCCACGCTTCCTCCGCTGGGATCTGCCTGACTCTTCTCGCCTACACCTCCTCCTCCGCTCGCATCTCCACCGGCTCCTGCTGCATTCGCTTGGACCTCGAGGACCTGCAGGTCAAAATCGGTTCCTCCCTCCATCTTTATCACAGCTGCACAGAGACACACAGGTTAAAGACTTTATTACACACAAACCCCGTCTCACTTCACTTCCTGTCCAGTTTACCTGCATCGAGGAGTTTAATGATGGCAGGGGCGTGGTCCATGTCGAGCGATACGTTATCCAGCCAGTTGTTGTCCATGAGGAAGAGGAAGACGCCGAGTCGGGTTTTGAGGGCGGCCAGAGACTCTGCCTTCCTGGTGGCGATGTCATCGGGGTGGTACTTGGAGCGGAACCACTCCTGCTCTTTGTGCTGGAGGAAGAAGTCCTGCAGCTGCTGCCGCCTGAAGTCCAGCTTGTACTGGTTGTAGCGCTTCACGGACTCCGTCTCGTCCACGCTGTCCTCCATGTTCAACAGGAACTCCTGCAAACGCATCACAGACATGATGTCATAACCTCGCCAAACAGATGCTTTGATGCCTCCTTATTTTTTTTAAATCAGAGACCCACCTTAAAGCTCCTCATGGTAGGAGGACCGGGAGGAGGGAGGTCTGGATCCACCATCCCCAACCTGAGACACAAAACTCAGGTGATAAATAATCCAGGTGAAAACTGTTGGAGCCACTAGGGGGCAGAAATGATTCTGACTGAGCTCACCTGCCCTGCAGAGGGTGGCCTCCATGATGTGGGTGAAGGTGAGGAAAATCTGGGTGCCAGCCCTGAGGCCCCGCCCCTGGAAATGGAGCCCCGCCGCCACCGTATGGCAGGTCATAGCGGTACGGCTCCCCCCTGTGGTCGTCCCTGAGGGTGAAACGAGAATTATTAACCACAGCAGGAACACGGAGCAGAACCTGAAGTCTGCAGCTGCTTCTCGCACACAGGCCTCACCATTCTCTCCTCATGCGTTTGTGCTGAGGGCTGATGTGTCTGGGCGGAGAAAACCTCTCTCTGCGGCCGCGGTCATAGTCCCGCCTCCGCTCGCGGCCACGGTCCCAGTCCCTGAAACAAACAGAGAGCTGACATCACACAGCGGACAAACCTGTCGGGATGAAGTCGGCGACTTTCTTCAGCCATAATAAATCCTGACGACTCAGTTTCCAATAACATGTCTCATTCATACGCTGATGTTAGGACAGATGTTTACAGCTGGATAACAAACTGTATGAACTCTGAAACAAATGTGTCAGATGTGATTAGAGATAAGTACGGCATGCATAAAGAATACAGCTGTGTGGGAAACTTTTCAATGTTAAACAAAGGACCACATCACTGCACTACTACATCTAGGCCACTAGATGGCAGCAGCTGCCTCTCTGTGACAGCAGCTCTGCAGCAGTTTGATGCAGTAAATGAGCCTCTGTAGGTTTAGGCTGAACTCTGACTGTCAGATGCGTCGGCTCGTCTGATCTTTCTCTCCGGATTAAAAACGAATAACTTAACGATCGGAATAGTCACCAGCTCCCACCTGTCGGGCCAGTCGTCTCTCCTCCTCTCCTCGCGCTCTCGTGACCTTTCCATGTCGCTGCGTTCCCGCCTGAACTTGTCCCGCCTCCTCCGATCCAAATCGTCATCGCTGTCTCCCATCGGTCTAAAGGAGCAAACAGATATTAACATCAGAGATTCTTTCTGCATCATTCAGCAACTTTAAATCACCAAGTATGAAGGTGTTTAAATAAATAATTGTTCAAACTGTCAAAATAAACCTTAAATAAATTCAGAGAATGAAAAACCTGTAAATGCAATAAATTTACACCAACGCAGGACCAAGAGAAACACAAATCTCCCACACTAGATTGACTCCCATCACCTCCTGCCTGCAGGTTTAACGCTCTAAGCGCCTAAACCCACACTGACTCCTTGAGGTGTGTGAAATCCTCTCAGGGGTGTAGCCTAATACCTCCTGCTGCAGGTAATAAACGCACTTAATGTGCTAAACCATCGCCACTCAGAGGAACTGTGTTTTATTTTTCACATCAGGAATGAAGATTTTTGATCTACTTTAATGTCATCTGCTGTGACGGTTCCTGACTGTGTTTATCTGCGAGGAAAGTCTGTCCAGAAGCCGGAAATTAGGGGAACAATAACTATAGGTGATGGGAAGTGGGCGGGCCCATGGTAAACTTTCAGGTGAGTGAGTGAAAAGTGAGCTCTACCAATAACGGTAAAGAATCCAGCTGATTGTCATGTAACATAGTAGTGAGTGTAATTATAACCACGTTATATGTCAATCAACAGTTCTTCACTCGGATTGGTGGTCACTTCACTCTCTCACAGCTATTCCTTTAAAGTCGAATGAGGTTGTTGCATGTCACTTTGTGTTTCCAATATTTGCATTAATTTTCTTTCACACCAGATGTGAACGCTGCATTGAAGCAGAAAATATTTTGATTCTATTTTGCTTGTATTTAATGATCCAGTTTAGTCTCTCGACTTTGGCCACCACTCATCGACTCTGTATTAGACCCTCATCCATATTCTGAATCTCCAGCAAAGCACTGGACAGACTCCATCATATCCAGAACTCCGCTGTCATAAGAAGACAAGACGCTTCACCCGTTGCCTACTGGTGGTGGTCAGAGGGCCCGGTGGCGCCAGTGTTTGGCAGCCTCGCCTCTGTCAATGTGCCCCAGGGCGGCTGTGGCTACAATGTAGCTTACCATGAATGGGTGTACACTAGATGTGTAAAGCGCGTTGGGGTAAGTAAGTAAAGCGATATACAAATACAGGCCATTTTCCATTTATAAATATTAATTCAAACTCCGCTTCTGCGCTGATATGTTTACTTCACTCACTGACGTGCTTTTCATGCAATTCACGTTGTGTAGAATTCTAAGAGGTTCAATGTTTAATGTTCTTACTTTAGCTTCAGGTTTTACACATTTTCCTGAGACGTGCAGGAGATCTTGAATGAGAAACCACAGAGCCCGACCGGTCTGTTGCTCTCACAGAAAAACTGAGATAGGAAAATCTCCATTACTGAGGAAATAAACATCCTTAGCTGAAACGCCCCTCTGCTTAACAATCATTCTTATGCCGTCTTCCACCTCTGCTAATATAAAAGCACATAAGCAGCAGTGTGTATCAGCTTAAACACCGCTGCTCTTTCACAGTTTATCTTGAAATATTTATTATAAACTCTGTTTGTTTATGTGACTCCTCACTGATACATTGGCTGCTAATTAGCCTGCTAGCTCCTGTCCTTGAGTTCTTTAAAAGCTTTTAATTTAAGGACAGGCTCAACGCAAACTCCCGGCAGCCCCAGATCGTTAGGAGACGCAAATATTAAGGGTTTAAAAGTTTTCACTAAGACAAATCAAACGCTACCATTAGCAGCATATAGCATTTCATAGCTAACGAAGCTAACAGCTGCTAATTAGCTCGTTAGCACGGAGCCAGATGAGCCTGTTCACAGAGATGTATCCCTCCGCTTCGGCCCCGCTACTTTATCTGTGCGTATTTTTGAGTTTAAGGTGTTTTTCTTACCTGAGATTTGTTGTTTTAAACTCAGAAACAAGCCCGTCACAGCTACCAGCAGCCGCACAGTTATCCCGCCGCCAGCTCCAAGAGCACAATGATCCAACGACAATTCCGCTTCCTGTCACTACCGCTCGTCTGTCCAATGACAATGCGCCGCCTCGAGGTCAGACTGGGTAAATACACACACTCGTTGAAATAAAGGGGTCGTGGCGTTTTATCTTCACTTCGAGGAAGCTGAGAACTCTTCTTTGTTTTCCGCGAGAATTGTATTTGGCCAGCTGTGCCATTGAACTTCAGTTAAAATTTTAACAGCACAAAATTTAAAGTTTTTTAAATACTCCAACATTATGACATTTTCTGCTTTCCTGCAACATGTCACCCCTTTCTATCCAAATCTCCAAGAACCTCACTGAGATCAACTGAGTTTAAGAGATAATAAATATGTGAAAACATTTTCACCTGTTCTAATTCGTGAATGACGATCAGGTTAGGGTTGATTGTTTTACTTAGCAGAGTTTGTCAATTCCTCTCTATTGTCCCGTCACAGCATGTTTTTTTTTAACTTTCAAAATTAAAACAACAATCCTAATAATAATTAGAGACATCAGTATAAAAATCTAAGCTGCCAAACTACGAGATGTGTGTAAAACAAACCATCAGGCCTGATCGATGACATCCCAACCCGAGTTTGAGTCACGTGAACACTGACTGTGATGATAAAATGAAAAAACAGCTCGTCATTGTTTCCATCAGCAAGTAAAAGACACTCTGATGCCGGTCACGCTGCCATGATGTGAACTTATTTACAGCACACAGACAGATAGATCTGGTAAATAGATACACAAACATATGTGTACTAGAAACACATGTATACAACAGCACAGGAGACAATAAAGTGAAATAAAAGTCAACATTTTACTGCCACGTTGATCAAGCAGACAGAGCTCTAAAGTCTTTTTAAATGAGAACACAATTATAATGCATTCTAGTGAATGTGTAATGCAACTCATATACCTGTTCTCTGTCTTTAAAGTGATGATAAAAAACACATTTAATGCAAAAAAAATATCATGAGCATCCAGACATCTTAGATCATAAATCCAGACATCACTTTTATAGTGTAGCTTTGAGCGGCGGATTTCTCAGTGTGATCAAAATCTGTTGTCTCTCCTTCCTGTTTCTTCCTCAGCTATTTAGCTCTCATCTCTAATGAGAGGGAGGAAGAGGAGTCGGAGATGTGCAAACTGAGAAATGAGGACTTATAAACAGGTCATAACAGCACTCCTGCTGATGATGCCTCATATACTCTGCACTGCTGAACAAAAGCAACAATGGCTTCTGATCAGATCTATAAAGTTTTATTTTAGTCGTTCACATTGGGCAAATGTAGCCATATGTCACTCTTTTGTGTTTTATTTAGCTTTTTACTCAGTTTTCAAAGTAATATTATTTAGAGTTCTACTTATTTATCTTCAGGTTCTTTTAAAGTGATTTCTATCATATTCTAATACTGATTCTCCACTAGTTTGTTTAAAGTTTCTCTGGAGTGTTTCTTCTCCAACATGAAGACACAAATCCTTTTGGTTTGCCAAACATGTTTAGTTTCATGTGCTAAACACGTGTAGCTGTGGCGACCCCTGCAGTAAAAGAGCTTCTTCTACTCTGGTTTTCTTTTTTGATAGTCTTTACTGTTGTTGCTTTGGGGAGTGATGAAGTATATCTTAGTGTATATGCGTTACACATAACAGAGCTCACTGATGGAGGTGCTGACATCTGAATGAGGAGACATCTAGGACAGTTTGTGTCCTTGCTCGGCAGGAGGCTTACTCCGTTCTCGTTTACAGTTTCTGTAGATTAAAAAACCACCAGCAGCAGCAGTGACAACAACAAGCAGCACAAGAAAAAGTGATAGTGCAGCAGATTTAGTATGACCTCCTCTGTGCTCGCTCTGTCCTCCTGGTGAACCTGCAGATGACAAACAGGTCTAATTGACATCGTGATGAGAAAAATAGAAATGTTTCTCTTTCACATTAACCACCAGGAAGAAGTTGAGCCTTCAAGGTGATGTTGTTTAGAAGCTGAGCTTCTTGTTTGTCTTTGCATCTGCAGCAGATGGCCCCGCCCCTCCCTGAGCTGCTGGAGGTTTCTTCCTGTTAAAAGGGAGTTTTTCCTTCCCACTGTCGCCAAAGTGCTTGCTCATAGGGGGTCATATGATTGTTGGGTTTTTCTCTGTATGTATTATTGTAGTGTCTACCTTACAATATAAAGTACCTTGAAGTGACTGTTGTTGTGATTTGGTGCTTTAGAAATAAATTGAATTGGCAGTTTAGTGACCAAATAAAATGTCGATCAAATATTGCTGGCTAAAAACAAAGAGAACAACAACAAAAACAGGTCCTCTTAAAAATAACATACAAAAAAACCAAAAACCAAAAAATAAGTGAAACTTCCAAGTTAAACATTAGCCACCTACATATTCACAAGATTATGTGAATATGTAACACAGGGGTAAGAGAGGCGATGGCTGCAATAGATCAGATTGGTTAAGTTTACGGCACAACAAATGAAACAGAATTCAGATATACACGAATCTAAAAGAACCAGGAAGTCAACGTTTTTTTGTGCAAGTATAAAGAAAGAGCCGAGATGCATCAATAACAGTATACACTACATCTTGTCAAAGTATATTCACACACATCTTACCTTCAGAGGAAAGAGGCGTAAAAAAGTTGTGTGGTTGCCTTTGACATCTTTTCTTTATTTCAGCTGGAACATAAAGTCACATTTAAACTAGTCTCTGTACGATGCTATGACGCATGCTGACAGCTACGTTCAAACTGCAGGTCTTAATGCTCAATTCAGAATTTTTTGATCAAATCCGATTTTTTTGTCTGCTTGTTCACACTGCAAATAAAATGTGACAGCAAACGCTCTCTAGTGTGAACGCTCAAAGAGGCCCACATGTGCAAAACAAGACGTCACACACAACGCGCTCTGTTTAGACCCAGAGCAAACAATACTGTTTGACTGATGGCCCTTAATAGAAAGACTTCGGACTTTACGTTTCCCAATTTTTGCTTTAAGTTATTTTGTTATTTACATAATAATGTAAATAACAAAATAATTATCTTTATTGCTGTTTTAGAGGAGCGGTGCTTCAAAGGATAGCTGCAGATTTCTGTCAGAATCTGCAGATTATACAGTACAAATAAAATGTTCACGTTTCTCCAACGTTGTTCCCAACAGTTTCACTAACATCTACACCGGATGGCCAGGAAGCGTTCACGATGTCTTCTCGGGCGCTTCTCCGGCGCTGATAATTGGCGTCTGTCTTGTGTCAGTGACGTAAAAGACGGATTTAATGCGACATGATCATCAAACAGCAGTCGCTTTCTAAAACATCAGATATGTATCGGATTCAGTACCACATACGAAAGTGACCCAGGTCGGATTTGAAAATATCGGATTCACACCGTTCACACTGTCACACCATGATCGGATATGCGTCGCATAGGGTCAAAAAAGTCGGATTTGATGCACTTTCGCCTGCAGTGTGAACGTAGCCTTAGACTCAACCAACAGAGGATCATGTACGTGTAGCAGTTTCTGACAGCCAATGAAATTACAACATAATACGACATGACAAAGAAGATACATTTTAGGGTTCAACGTAATCAAAAATCACAAGTTCTAATTTAGTCTGATTGAACTGTTGCCTTTTCTTCGACAGTTTAAAGTGCATTCTTAGTTTTCGTCAGCTGAGGTTAAAGCTCCACAACGTCTGAACTTCTTTTATATATAGAGAACCTGGAGCTGAGGGTTAAAATGAGGAAGTGTAGCTGGCAGTACACTGTGCAAATGATGCATTTGGCTTAAGCTTCTTAGAAGTATTCTTGGTTTATTCCAAGTGTTTCTCTTTTCCCTCATGCTTTATTGGTCTTCTCTTTGCTCACCTTTTTGGACTTTGTTGTCAATGACTTTCCCCAGCCTGAAATAAATAGCTCGCTTTTTTTTTTACTGAATTCTGCCTTACATTTAGTTCCTCTCATTCCATACAATATCCTGCTAGCACTTATTTACTCATTACTTTTCGGTCACGCTTCCCTGGCAATATACTAACAAAAATATCACAGCAGCAGAAATACTTTTATTATGTGAGGGTGTGTTTTTAGTCTTACTCACACCATGAATGTTAAATAGATAGATCCTCTTCCTTCTGACATCAGCACCAACAGCTGCAGCAACAGTTCAGCCGCTGGCTGAGTGTGTAAACTATACAAATGAAGCACAATTTACACACAGCTGGACCGTGTATTACGACTCATGCCCTTCAAGGAAGAGGTATAAAGGACAAAAACCTGAAGTATCAGCACCAGAATGTACCTGGAAGTAAATGCCATTTTTTTCTTCAGTTATAGGAGACATGGAGTATTTTTTATTGATAGTACTGCTGTGTTTGTGGCATAATATTGCTGTAGATGTTTATATGCTTTATACATTTTGAGGTAAGTTGATTTAGAGCATTACATGATTTTAAAAAGATGTGTTTGTATCATCTCTGCCTACTCGTTCCTGTTTGTTGGAGAGGTTGTGGACAGATCAGGAATTTCTCACATATATTTTGTCTTTGAATGAACCGTCCCTCAAACACCTCACAGCTGGACATGTGAACAGCTGCATGTGAGTAAGTTAGTATTGTGCATTTTCACTCTCAAAGTGCAACAATAAAAGCTTTTCTGTCATGTTAACTACAGTATAAGATGAAAACATTTACTTTGAAGACAAAACAACAAAACAAAACAGAAAGCAGTAGATACTCTAATTTTATTGATTATCTTTGAGGTACAGTAATACATATTTATATAATGTTTACAGATTATTTTCCTACAGCCCAATCCCAAATCTGCTTACCTACATGCCTATTTTTTTTTCTTGTGCTGGAATTGGTGTCTCGGTTAACCTGTGGTTAAAATCATAGTATGATAAACTGTAGGTACTTCTTGGGAACATTGGGATTGGACATTTTACTATTGATTGTTTATTATATTATATGATATATATATGTATGACTTACTTCCAAATAGGTCGGTTTGCGTATCATGTGGTGGTGATCAATCCTTCCTGTTGTCCCTACAGGTCATAGGAAAAGTAAGAGGCTAAAACTATATCATAGAATAACGTATGACTACAGCTAATTTGGCTCTCCAGCCACTACAGAGTTAAATTGAAGTTAAACTTTAGAGATTACGAGGACATCTCAGCAGCATTACAGCGGGTTCCTGATCAATTTGAAGTCAGGTATAAGTTTGAGGGCTCGTCTATGGTCCATTTATGGCTGATATTTTTATAGTTATCACAGTGAAACGTCCACAGAAGGACAGTGTCTGAAAGTGTTGAAAGAGACACTGCAAAACAAAACAAGAGACTAGAGCCTATCAGGAAAACTAGTGAGTGGACCTCTGATTAAAGAATTTCTACCAAACTACAACTGCAGCTGAACAAATGAGCTGTTGGTGGAACTTTACACTCTGAAATATTGAAAGATTCAAAGGATGAGACAGCTCAGCACAGCATGTTATTAACTTCACACATGAAGTGGTTCAGTCCAGTCAGACTTCAGTTTTGCAGTCACCGTCCACATCCTGCTTCTTCGACTGGTCGTCACGGTAACTCTGGACTTTCCTCCAACGAATCCTGAAGTCTGTCAGTCCTTCTGACAGCATGAGGCCTGACAGCTGGACAAAATGTGCAGATGATGAAAAACATGAAGCATAGTTTGAACTTGTGTCAAGTTTGTGTTGGTGACTGAACTGCTGACCTGCTGTGAAACCTGCTGCTGGATCTCTGTGCTGTGCATGTCTGCCTCTGACTGAAGCTTCATTTTCACCACTGTTTGCTTTGTCACTGCTAAAAATGAACCACATATAACAACACAAACATTAGTGTTTTACATGATGACAGGATCTTACAGTGTTTGCATTCTGGACCTCACCTGTGAAACAGAAAAAAGAGAGTCTGACATCACAGTAGCAATCATACCATTCCCCTGTCAGTAAATTCAAATCTCCACAGTACTCAATTGAATTTCCATTGTTAGGCTCAGAAGACATCCAGTTAGTGAATGTGGAGGTTGTGTTGTCAGACCAGAAGGCCCAGGGATCCCTGTAGAGGCCAATCCACACATACTGAACCCCTGATCCATTCAAAGTGAGCGTGATGTTGGATTTCTCCTCTTTGCTTCTTATACTGGTCAGGTCTGTGTGGTATGTCCTGCAGTACGACTGAGCCGCTGACCAGGAGCGGCTCTCCATCACTAAGATGTAACTTGTGTTTTTGGCTGTGAAAGATTAAAAAAAATGATAATTTTGAAAAACACATTATAAATCTCCCACAATTGTAGGATAACTATGGCAACAAATCTTTTTCCTACCATTGTAACACAGGAAAGGGTAAGAATCTCCACAGGGTCTATCATCCATCTGTGTTTGTCCCTGAAGAGCCACACAGTATTCCTTTGCATTTACACAGTCTGGTTGGCCGTTAGCCCAGATCAAAATTCATGTGTGCTGCCAACATAAAAAAGTTTTCCCTCCATGGACCACTTCCAGCTGTAACGATCATCATAGAGCCCTATCCAAGCCCAAGTATTGATCCTTGGTGAAATTGAGAAAAGCAGTTGGTTGATGTTGCTGTTGTAGATGGTGACCAAGTCAGTGAAGTGTTCTCTGCAGTAACTCTGAGCTTCAGTCCAGGTCATCAGCTGGTTCACAAAGTGGTATTCTCTGGAGTGGGGAGGAAGAGTGGAAAGTCCTCCTGAGAAAAATGAAACAAAGGTTTTCAATTGTGTAAACTGGGTTCTTGGGTGAATCACTGAAAAGGACAAATTTAAAAAAATAAAAATTATAACCATTTAAATAGTCAAACTATATGGAGAATAACTAGAGGTGGAGGAGGAACCCCAGCTATTGAGCTGTGCTACCTAGCCAGAAACGTTTCATTCAACCTTACCCCCTCACCCACCGTGTGGGTTCATGTGCGTGTGTGTATGTGTGCACCTGTCCCAATAACAGCTCGTTCATGTGAGTTGTAGGTTCACTTGAGTTCATATGGTTTACCCGTGGTTTTAATTTAATCAAACAATTATGTTTTAATTAAACTGCTTTTTATGGGTTCTACATGTCTCTACCTGTTATACTGACATATGCCACTGCAGATTCTCTAACATCTGATTGGTTGCCGTGAAAAGTAATTCGATCCTAGATAATTGATTGCTTGTGTGGACTTGGGGCAGCCAGGTATCCCAGAATGCATTTCAAATCAAAGGTAGCAATGGCGGCGGCATAAAGTTTTAATAGTGTTTTAGCCGCGAATGTAGTGGCTTAATCTTCACATGTCTGGTCAGGTTGTCAACATAGAACATGTTTGCAAAATTGCTCAGATGTTTTCAGAGATGTCACTATCTCCGCTAACAGTCAGCTGACAGAGTGCACCAAGCTCACAGCCCCGGTGTTCAATCCTAACAGTTTTTGTTTGTTTGTTTTTTGTTTTTTTATACGTTAACCAGTTTGTTTACTCTCTCCACTCTCCGTGTTCCACGTGTTGCATACACAGATTCTTATTTCACCGAACGATCATCTCTTTCCGACTGGTCTTGTGTCTCTGTGTTTCTGTGACATAAAAAACGAGAAGAAAACTAATACTGCTCATGAATGAGACTAAAGGCAGGAAGGCGTCTTTAAAACTAAACATGTTATTTCCGCAGTGTCAGCTGTTTAATTCACAGCTGCTTTTGCAGTAACCATGGTAACCACGGACTCTTAGCGGCTGTATCGACACAGGTCAGACAACAATCTTACATATATGATCTTAAAACAGGACGCAGCCACTATACGTGCTGGCCTCATATTAAATGTGTAGGCTACGTAGTCTGTGTTTGACGTGTGTTTTGTATCTAATCTTCGCTCTCAAACATTTAAACAGCAGCGAGTCTGCAGCTGAGGGAATACAAACTCAAAGTTTTTAGCAGGTTTGATCGTTTCTGTCATAAATCAACTGGAAATGCCACGTTTTCACTTTCTTTCTGTTTCTGCAAGAGCTCTACGCAAACAGTGCCTGGTATTGTCACAGGAGCAATGTGTATTCAAATCAAATCAAATCAAATCAAATCACTTTTATTGTCACATCGCATGTGCAGGCACACTGGCACAGCACATGCGAGTGAAATTCTTGTGTGCGAGCCCACAAGCAACAGAAATGTGCAAACACAACAACACAAACCAGCAAATACAAGAATGGCTACATCTGAAACTAATAAATATATGTACAATATATAATAGTGTATGCATTTCTGGATGTGTATACTAAACATTTTCCTGTGTGTGTGTGTGTGTGTGTGTGTGTGTGTGTGTGTGTGTGTGTATACACATTTTACAAATTAAATAGTAAAAAAAAATAATAATAATAATAAAATATATAAAATATACAGAGTTGAATATGTGCAAAACAAGTGGCATTTATATACAGTGTGGAGTGCATAATGTTAAGTTCCAGTAGTGAAGCTGAGGTGTCTATGACGTGTTCAGCAGTCTGATGGCCTGATGGAAGAAGCTGTCTCTCAGTCTGCTGGTACGGGACCGGATGCTGCAGAACCTCCTTCCTGATGGAAGCAGTCTGAACAGTTTATGGCTGGGGTGACTGGAGTCCTTGATGATCCTCCCCGCTTTCCTCAGGCACCGCTTCCTGTAGATGTCTTGGAGGGAGGGAAGCTCACCTCCAATTATCCGTTCAGAGCACCGCACTACTCGCTGGAGAGCTTTGCGGTTGTAGGCGGTGCTGTTGCCATACCAGGTGGTGATGCATCCAGTGAGGATGCTCTCAATGGCACAGTGATAGAAGGTCCTGAGGATGCGGGGGCTCATGCCGAATCTTTTCAGTCTCCTGAGAAAGAAGAGGCGCTGCTGCGCCTTCTTCACTGTTTTGTTTGTGTGTACTGACCACGTAAGATCCTCAGCCAGATGTACTCCAGGAAACGGAAGCTGCTCACTCTCTCCACAGCAGCGCCGTTGATGGTGATGGGGGTGTGTACTTCTCTGCACCTCCGGAAGTCCACTATCAACTCCTTTGTCTTTGCGACGTTGAGGGTGAGATGGTTGTCTTGACACCAGTGGGTCAGGGCGCTGACCTCCTCCCTGTAAGCCGTCTCATCACCGTTGGTGATAAGACCCACCACTGTAGTGTCGTCCGCAAACTTCACAATGATGTTGGAGTTGTTAGTGGCTGTGCAGTCGTAGGTGTAGAGTGAGTACAGGAGAGGGCTCAGTACACACCCCTGTGGAGCACCAGTGTTCAGTGTGATGGGGGATGAGGTGATGCTGCCCAGTCTGACCACTTGGCGTCTGTCAGACAGGAAGCTAAGGATCCAGCTGCAGAGGGAGCTGCTCAGTCCTAGATCCTGCAGTTTCCTGTCCAGCTTCGAGGGAACGATGGTATTGAATGCTGAGCTGTAATCTACAAACAGCATTCTCACATACGTGTCTCTCTTCTCCAGGTGTGACAGGGCAGTTGTAGTGTCAGGGCTATGGCATCATCAGTGGACCTGTTGTGGCGGTATGCGAACTGTAGAGGGTCCAGTGAGTCGGGTAGTGCAGAGCGGATGAAGTCCCTGACCAGCTTCTCGAAGCATTTGCTTACGATGGGGGTCAGGGCTACAGGTCGCCAGTCGTTCAATGAGGAGATGGTGGAGGATTTGGGTACAGGGACGATGGTGGCCATTTTGAAGCAGGCTGGGACTACAGACAGAGAGAGGGAAAGGTTGAAGATGTGCGTGAACACTCCAGCCAGCTGAGCCGCGCATGACTTGAGGACGCGGCCGGGAATCCCGTCCGGACCAGTAGCTTTGCGCGCGTTCACCTTCCTGAAGCACTTCCGCACATCCTCCTCAGACACAGTGTGCGCGCTGACGTCATCCGCGGTGCGCACACTGTCCGGTCTCATGGTGTTCGCTGTGTCGAATCATTCATTTGGTAAATTATTTTTAAAAAAGAAGAAAAGTTATTATACTGGATTCTAATCTGCTGCTGAGTCTCTGACGAAAATGCAGATAACACAGATCACGAAAACCTGTTCAACCAATCAATTTCATCCACTTTGACCTGTGACAAACTGATGAATTCATCTCTGTTACAGTGTATTATGTTATTGATTATGTATATTGATTATGTTATTGATTTTATTATTATGTATTATGTTACGGGAATTGTTGACAGTAATAGAGAAGATTTTCATTAAAATAATGTGACCCGTGAATTCGTAGATGACCGTTAGTTTAGTTTGATGCTGCCAACACTTTCATGTGACCGAGTTGGGAAACTCATAGAGCTGAAGATATCGTGGACATGCTGACCTCGCTCCGTGGTGTACAGGACCCTTTACCCTCATGATTAATATTCACAATAAAAATATTAGCCGAACATCATGAAGTCCGTATGTGTTTCATAGTGTCGAACAACCTTTGTACAGTTAAAGCAAACAGTTACTAACTCGCGGAAACACCAACGTTATCTCTTTTAATAAAGTTTAAACACAGGTCACGCTGATTATTAAACAAAAATACCTTCCAAAAGAAATGGCCATCAGGCCAAAGCAATGGTTTCATTGGTTTAGATCAGCGGTAACCCCACCTCCTGAGGTTGATGGGAGAGGCTGACAGATAAAATAAATTTATGATGAGAGCTGAAGGAGTCAGGTCTGCCAGAATTAACTAAATTAATACACAATTAAATAATTAATTAAATATGTCAATAATTAATTAATTAAATGCGTAATAAATATTTATTTAATTAATTATTTATCATTTTAATTAGTCATTGCCACATTTAATTAATTATTTAATGGTGTATTTGATTAATTCATTATGTCAGTCCTATCCTTCAGAATACATACTGGATCTCTTGGGATAATTCTGGCCGACCGGCCACTCCTGGGAAGATTCATCACTGTTCCGTGTTTTCACCATTTGTGTGTAATGGCTCTCACTTTGGTTTGCTGGAGGCCTACAGCTTTAGTCTTTTGTCCTTTTCCAGACTGAAAGACAGGGCTCTAGAGTAGAGACTTAATTTTTCAGTGGTGCCTCAAAAAAAATAAAAAAAAATAAATACTAGGTGATACCGCTGTTTGAGTAAAAAGAAAACAAAAAAGTGTCCGCAATTCTGCAAGTCTCCGTGTGGTCAACAAGAGACACACATTATGCCCATATCATGGTTTAAACCAGTGGTTCCCGAACTTAAACTTTTTTTGCTAGGCCGCCTTTGTTTTACAAGAAAAATATTTGAATTCATATTCAGGGATGCTTCATCTCCTCCTTTGCATTTGTGTGGGTGCCCGTCAAAAATCTGTCAATTATGCTAGCAGTGTCCAAGTGCTTTTTTTTCTTTCCTTTTTATACTGAGCCCCCCCCCTGCAATGGCTCTGCGCACCCCTAGGGGGCGGGAACATGCTTTGGGAAGCTCTGGACTAAACCAATCAGAGATGGTCAGGGGCGGGACCGCGCTTTGTGTTTACATCTTCTTTGCGCTAGATTCTGATGCTGCAGGTTTTGTCTCTCTCCAACCAAAATTTACTGAACAAGCAGCAAGAGAAGATCCAAACTACGCTTCACATTTGATAAACATCGTCATTAATTCCCTTTCGCTGTTTTGCTTCCACCATGATAAAATCACACTTCATACACAGCTCTCCCTCTCTGTGTACTTTAAGAACAGTTTCCCATCTCAAATCTCTGTTTTTTGAATTATTCACTTGCTTATTACCCAGCAGTCTACCGTTGTTTACAGCGCTGTCGGCCACTGTCTTTCTTCTTTTTTTATTGATCCATGGTTTTCTTCAGTTTTTGATCTACTGCAGTATATTTTTTAAGGTTATCTGCTATGAAAAGCCAGGCCAGGAAAATCTCCTTCATATTTTTCTGTTTTATCCTCAGTTACTTTGACACAAAGGAAACTGCTGTGATGCTCACACCTCTGATGAAGTCTCACAAGTGTCAGTACTGATAAATGATCAGAATTGAGTGATGATACCCAGCCCTAGTGAGTAGCCTAACCCCAACAGAAGTGGATGTAGCTGTGGGTAATAAGAAAAGATGAAAAGAACTATTGCTAACTTTTTCTGTTAAGGCCTGATCTGTCTGAAATTCATAGCCAGTGCTCCGACATGGAGCCATCAACCTCTGAACGTTGAAAAAGCACAGTAAAGCCAGAAAACATTATATGCAGCAATAAATGCACTGCCCAAATGACCTCTCTCCACACTGCTTTTCAGCGGCAGGCAGCAGCAAACCGGCCGTCAGAGGAGGCTGATGTGATGATTAAGTTTAAGTTTAACATTGTCTACAAAACATTGCCAAAAAGTGCCAAAGCACTCTGGTGTTGGCCGGAGGGGCCGATGGCGCGATATGGCAGCCTCACTTCTGTCAGTCTGCCCCAGGGCAGCTGTGGCTACAACTGTAGCTGCCTCCACCAGTGTGTGAATGTGAGAGAATGAATAGTAGAACTGTTTGTTGTGTACTGCTTTTGAGGTTCTCGAAAAGTGCTATATAAATGCAATCCATTATTACTATTATTATTATTATTATTAAAGCACAAGCACTTTTTAAGTAACTTCTCTTTCTTGTAAAACCAAATAAAGATCTTTGTGTTGACAAGATTGTTAGTTAATCATTTACAAATTAATATTGTCTGTATGGACAACAATTTTCCCCTGCAAAAAAGTGAACACATAAAACTGCGGTGTTAAGCAATGCGGTTGAAAAATTTGGGTGCACTTAACTTTTGTGCTGGTTCGCCTAAGAAAAGAAGTTAGATGCACCAGTGCAACTGTGGCAAAAAGTTAGAGCCCTGAGAGATCTTAATTACTTTGTTGTTCATGTTCCATTATTTTTTCACACAAGATTTTTTTCCTCTTAATAATAAAGATCTTCCTTTTAGAAACTGCATTTTGTGTTTACTTGTGTTATCTTTGTCTAAAATTTAAATTAGTTTGATGATGTGAAACACTTAAGTGTGATAAACATAAAAATAGAAAATCGGAGAGAACGCAAACAATATTTTATACCACTGTAAGAACGAGTCTATTTGGGCATCTTGATACAACATCGTGATAAAACTCTCCCCTTTAATCTGGGCTTAGGACCAGCACCAGCAATACATCAGGATGTGGTTATTTTTTAGAACGAGGAGAAAAACAACTAGAAGCAGATACATATTGATCCCCAATGAAGCAGCCAAAACATGAAGTTCGTTAGATTTATTATTACAAAAATAAACCCCCAAATTTTCAATAAATCAAAAACCTAAATGTGAAAAAATAAAGAACTTACATTTAAAATGAATGCAAGTATTGTGGTATCAGAAAATGCAGATTTTCTCTGTCCTTGTGTTAAATGTGTTAATAAATATCTCATTAAAAAAATATCATGTAATCTGATTACCCAAATGACATCGGTTTATCTCATTATGATCATGGACTATATTTCAAATGTTTAAAATATTAATATCACAGACCTGAGAGCAGCAGGATGAGCAGTAAACAGGTTTCTTCCATTCTTGGCATCTGTATAACAGATATAGTGAACATTATACCATAATTATTATCAACAATTTTAACATGCATTATCTCCAGTAAAACAAGTTGTCCTTATAATAGGTTTCTTAGTATCAAGTTTGGTGCACATGTCTAAATTAATTATATGCAATACTGTTTGAATATTTAAAATCTATAATTTAGAGATCTTTAGTCTTGACACAATTGGACACCCAAAACGTGTCTATTTCAAAATGTTTAAATCAGAGTAATAAATTAATGACTTACCTGACAACATATCTTTTCATCTGCTGATCAAAGCTGATGTTCAAAGAGTTTTTCCCTTTGTTCTTCACACATATTTTACTGTCAAATAAGGACACCTGAAGGGAGTGAGCTTTCTGCAGAATTTGGGTGTCCCTATTTGAAACACAAATACAAGTTTACTTTCTGACAACAGGATGAGACACCTTTCTGGGCCCGAGGACAGTGGATTTAATTTTATCTTTTTAATGTTGCTTCTGTTCTTTCTACAGGAATGTACAATGTAATAAATACATTCACCAACAATCAACTGACCAACAATGATCATGTAACCCTACCAATGTTTCCCTGAAACGGAAATGATAGGCCTCAGGGCTTAAAGAAACGCGAAGGTGACCAAAAGGTGACTCTGTCTCATCATAATGCAAATCATTAGGAAAATAAAGTTATTTCCATTTGTTTCCTATTAAACTAAGCTTGTACAAGTTCTAGGAACAGACAACATAGGTCAGGGGTGTCCAACTCCAGGCCTCGAGGGCTGGTGTCCTGCAGGTTTTAGACGTGTCCTTGATCCAACACTGATTTAAATGGTTAAATGACATCCTCAACATGCCTTGAAGTTCTCCATATGATTAAAGTTCAGCCTGATTAATATAAATGTCACTGACAGTTACTAATATATTGGAAAACCAAAATACTTACAACAGCAGAAGTGCTGGTCCCGAGCCTCAAAGACAGTAAGAAGCAAGCAGAGGGAGAAAACACAGAACGTTTTTTAGAAGCTGATTTGATCCTTAATGGCTGTGCAATCACTATAACTTACAACACAGAAGGTCAATGTAGACCCCATACAACCAAATTAGACTAACACATACGGTGTTAAAAACACCATCTACTACTGTGTCTGAATGTGTGGTATCGGCACGGTCAGTTTAGGCCTGAAGAGATATGTGTTTGAAAAAAGACCACCTAATTTAAATATAAACATTACATGCTTGTTAAAAGTTAACTTCCAATATATAAAGTTTCTGATAAGCAAAATGATCAGATCTAACATATGGCAGGGATTATATGTAACACCATGTTTCTTATGATTCAACTGTGGAATTTAACTTAATTCTTTACAAGGACAAGCTATATTACTAATTACAAATCTGGATTATAGCTTTCTCAACAAAACTTGTTTTTAAAAAAAATTAAAAAAAAAAATAAATACAATTGTTATTATTATTATTTAAAATGTAATGAAACAGAAAAGTCAGTTAAATATAAAAGCAGTTTGCTTATGTTGTTAAAGAAAGGCTAGATTTGACATTGATAGATGCCACAGAAGTTCAAAACCTGACACAAAGCATGAAAAAAATAGACTTCTCCGAAAACGTGTGAGCATTTTTGCAAATATGTGACGTCTTGATAAATCGAACAAATGTTTGAACTTTATACAGCTACATTTTCGCCTGAAAATATCTTAAAAGTTTATTTTGTGACCCAGAAAAAGTAATATTTAAAGGGTTTTTAGCTGCGCTCCTCCGCCACTGCCGCGCTTACAAGTCCGCACAGGCTTGGACAACCACGGCCGACAAATGTGATCCTCCTTTTCCCCAGACTACCCTTTCTGGGTTACAAAATAACCCTTTAAGATATTTTCAGGCGAGAATGTAGCTGTGTAATGCTCAAATATCTACTTAATTTATCAAAATATCACATATTTGCAAAAGTGCTTCCACATTTTCAGAGAGCATCATATTACAGTTTACATCCATGCATACGCTTTTAAAACAAATACTACTCAACCATCAGGTGATTTGAATTTTCTTCTGTTGACAGGTAAATTTCTGGTACATTATGTTTGTTTATTGCTTTGGCTACACACTCCATATGATTGTCCCTTTCTTCTAGGCCTAAATCCAAAACAGATGTGTGCGAGGGGCCGACCAAGCACTTCCTGTTTATATAAGGACATGATATCTTCAATTGCATCGCTGGATACAACCAAATGAAGGGTTTTTCCTTTTGTGTAGTATTGTTTATTTTCTTTAAAGTAAGCTTTTGAGTTGTACTGTATGCAGTGTTATACTTTTCAAACCATTTACCTATATTATTGACTTTGTCAATTGGATGAATGACCTTTATTCCCATTTCTTTCTTTAGATTGTGTTGTTTGGTCTAACCTATTTCTTAATGGTGGAGACTAATGAGGTTCAGGTAGAATTCTGAATAAAGAAAGTGATATTTTGATAGTGATGGCCAAATGAAGCTTTCTGGGGCTTGAGTAGAAAAACAGTTCATTACCCAAAGCTTTTCAACACAGTTATCTCTGGTGACATCTGGTGGCCAAAAATATGAAGAACAGCTTGAATTTGCAAAATAAAATGAACTGCTTCATTATGACTGTCCACTCTACAGAGTGGAGTTCTGTCTGATACTGGGCAAACCTTGTGTTATTTTGAACATGTATTTTTATGGGTAAAAAAAAAAAGTCTATTTGTTTAACCCTTTAAGACCTACCATAGAACCAAGTCCGCCAGATATTGTATTTTTACATGCTGTAGTGCCATTTTTGGGAGCATTTCAAGTTGCTATACATCAATACAACCATTATAGCCCAAATTTTAATAATATGTATGCATTAAGTGCATAGTAACTACATAAATTGCAAAAAAGTGCAATAAACTACAAAATTGAAAATCGTGTTTTTTTTTTTAACATATATTTCTAGTTAGAGAAATTTAAGAGGCTTATCCCTCAAAACTGTAAATACAAAAAAGTTGCACAAATAGTTTCCCACCACAGGAAATTTATTTTGAGTGTCTTCATAGTTTTATTTTTGAAATACACCAATTTTTATACTGCAGGAAAAAACGAAAATAAATATAAGCAAATTTGCACAAGAAAGAAGTCAAGATAACTTTTAAAAACACCAGTATAGACTATGAGACCCTGAAATTAAAAAAACTACATTTCCGCAAAATGACGTCACTTCCGGTTTTGGGCAGGTAATGGCAGACATGCGATAGTTTGCGCTGACGTCTATTTTAACGTAGAAAGTGTTACGAACAGCTGATCGGATCGGCAAAGCGTGTTTCTGGAATATTATGTTTTTGTTGCTGCAAGCGCTTTTTATGCAGTTTTTGCAAAGCTATATGTGGAAGGAAACCATGACCTAGGGCAAGCTGATGGCATAAGATGTAAGTCCAAGTCCTCCGGTTTCATATGCAAAACAAATTATTGCGCTAGCTTACGTGGTAAAAATAGTTATGCAAAACAGAGCGTTCCTACTCCGACCGGCTTTAAAGGGTTAATGAATACATTTGATCAATAAACTTTCCTTATTTCAAGGTGTAACATGGTGTGGTCTTTCTTTGTGTGTGACTTCTTGATGTTGGTAAATACAATATATAAAAAATACATTAATTTACATATAATAATGTACAACACATTATGGAGTATGCATCTGCTGTGAGGTCCTGCCTCCATGTACTTATGCAATTAATCACTGGACAGCTGGAAAGGTATGTTTATAAGTAATATTATATTAGGCCAATTTCCTATTTTTGACCTGTGGGTAGAATTGATTATGAACTGAAGAGGGAAAATGCTTCTGAACTTGTAAAGAAAAACATGATGGATTTAAGGTCATAGTGTTTGGTTTTTATTTAAGAAGAGAACTTGTTCCACTGTGCGATCCCCAAGTCGGTTTCTTTTCTTGGACATAATTTCTCCTGCCTGAGAGAAAATCCTCTCACATGGAACAGAAGAGGCTGGAGTGCACAGAAACTGGTAGAGATGCAGGTATACAGTCTTCCTGGGTCCCACAGACTATCAGCTAAAAAAATAAACAAATTAAATTGCTGCAAACTCTGTAGAATAACATTTTAAGATTTTTTTAAAATAACTTTTTATTTATTACATTTTAAGAGTCAAATCCCAGAATTCATTGCGCAGCCCGGCCAATTCCAGTTTCCAAGAATAGCGGCAGATACTTTGTTGTAATATTACTCTTTTCAATATTTTATTAATTAAATCATTATACGTCTTTTTTGTTTTTGATAAAACTATTTGTCAAGTGCAGCAATGGCAGAGGAAATATTACTCTTTCTGGGTCATAAAATAAACTTTTAAGATATTTTCAAGCAAGAACAGAATCAACGTTTGGAGGTTTACTTACCTGGATAATTGACCATGCATCAAGACAATTTAGTGTTAAATACCAAATCTGGAGTTGATAATTTAACATCCTATTAATGCTAACTAGATGTTAAGAGTTTATATATTAACTCTCATAGAGTATTTTATTTTAACTACGCAAGAGTTATCTTTTAATTATTTCTAAACGGTGTAAATTTTACTGTTCTGAACTTTAAGAACTTTAATAAATAAATATTTATTAAAAAGATGCAATGTTTTTCTGAAAAACCTTTATTTTGAACTGTGTACCACAATTTCAAAACATTTTCTAGAACATGTAACAATATGGAAAAATGCTGTTGCTTTTATTAGAATCTTTCCACCGTATTCCACCTTCGCAAATATATCCTGTGTGGAGATTCAATAAAATTAAATTGTGCAGTTATTAATAGTTAATGCCAAAATTAACTTAAAACCTCAGTCTTTTTCATGTTTACCTAAACCGTGTGCACAAAACTCTCAAGGGATCTAAATTTTAACCTGTAGGTCCCAGTCAGCACATCTGCTACTGCTGTTTGCTCGGTTTTTGTGGGGGGTAGGTTTCAGGCTTCAAGCAGTGAAGCAGTGATGACTTTATGTTTCATGATCTAAACATTGTGAATATTCTATAACTATAAGTATGTACAGGCTGTAGTGAGTACAAGCTATGTACAGGCTATGAACAGGATATATTTATGAGAAATTATACAGAATATGAAATAAATAACTTTACAGGAATCTGAGATATACAGCTATACAGAAATGGGAACTATGCAAGTTGAAAAACAGTTGTAGGGTTAAAAATTTTCGTATGTACAGAATGATTATTTACACAGAGCTATACAGTAGTGCAGTTAAGATAAGTGAGGCTGTGGATAATTTCTACAGAGGCTATATAAAGTGCTAGTGGTTGTGAGTGGTGGTTCACTCCATAAAAAAAGGATTAAAAGGATGTGACGCTAGTTAGAGTACAATGAACTCTACTTTGTGTGGTTGGTTGCTGCATTCTGGAAATGGAATGAAGGTGAGTGTTATTAACTCTCTTGGGTCCACAGACACACCGC
>NW_024583941.1:31931-34501 GCF_018398535.1 Haplochromis burtoni
TTTCTGGCATCGTTGTATTTTTACTCCAAACTTTGTTGTTTACAAAATTTGTGCACAAGTGTTCAAAATTTACAATTTATATTTGCATTTCAACTTGTAATTTTTTTTCTAAATATGTCTTTGGTTTTTACAGTAAAAAAAAATTTACTACTCCTTGAATTTTGTGTTTTTTATATGGTTTCATTATATATATGGTTTCATTGTGTTAATACAGTATGTCAATGAAAAAATAAGTGTGAGATTGTACTGAAAAGAATGATACAAAACAAGGCAAAACATCAAAAAATAAAGGTAAAATCAAAGGTGGTCAGAAATGGTCAATTTTTTATATTATTATTATTATATTATTAAATATTTTGGACCTCAAAGTAACCCTTTAATTTTTGTTATGACAGATTTCTGACATTTTGCATAAATGCAAGCAGACCAATGTGAAACTCAAGTTACACTTGTTTTTGTAAATGAACTGCCCGATTTTGTCAGGATTTTATACTCATTAAGGTACATATGTATTTATTATTCAGGCTATACAGTATATAAAAGGAAATTCACATGTTTTATGTAACTGAAATTATGTGGGCTACAGAAAATAATATAGTTATAGACTATACCGATATGAAACGTGTATACTCACTGAATTAGAATCATTTTAACCATATGCAATCCTTCAGTTTCACTCTGAGACACCTTTGAGCTTCCATATCTGAGTAGGGACATTGGGATTTGTTACAGGAAAAATGATTCTATGTTTCTTTACCTTCTTTTAAATGTACAAAGATGCCCTTTGTCTATGGTTAGATTAGTTTAGAATTATCCTTTTAGACTTTCTCAGCAAAGACATATTGTTTTGGGACATATTGTTTTAGATTGTTTTATCTCTCACAGCTCTCTCCCAGCTCTCTGCTGACGAGACTAGCGCCACATATGGAGTTGTTTATTTTATCTGTTTTGTATTTTCTTATCCTGTTCTCACTGTCTTTCCTATAAAAAGTGCCAAGCCTCTGTTCACGTTGTGAGTTGTTCTGAACAGCTTACCCGTGCGCACGTTAAAGCATAAAAAGTAACCTTGTCTCATTGTGTCTTTATTTCTCCTGGGTCTTTTACAGAGTTTTCCCCCAACAGGATTGAACCTTTTACTGTTGTTGAATATAATTATATAACATTCACTATCATATAACTTACTTCCTAATACCAGTTTAGCTAAATATATCTTTTTCTGGAGTTTTCAGTCAGGTCTCTTATCATGTGAGGTGATAAACCTTCCTGTTTCCACTACAGCTGCTCTTTTTTAGATTGTGGAAGTTACATTCAGGCCTTTTACATGTGAATACCTCTGATTATAACATGGACCTCAAACTTGCACAGAGAGAAAAAAACAAAACAAATAAAAAAACTTTAGTGTAAAAGTAGCTTTAATTTCATGGATCTGTAGCGATGTCACCTGATTCACAGCAGTAAGAACAGTTAGTGTATAACCCAGAAAGACTCATTCATTTGATAGATAATAGAAAAATAAGCTCAAATGTTTAAGAGAAGAAAGAAGTTGTTAATTTAATGATCTCTAGTTCACTTGAGTTAAGCTAAAGAAACAAACAAATGTGAAATCATGTTGTTAAGTAAGAAATGGAGCTACACAAAACAAAAGAAGGCTGATAAACTAACATGCTTCCATATTTTTGGTGATGTTTCAACTAGTTTACTGTTTTTATATGAGCAATTAGTGTAAGAAATAAACAGCAGTCAGGAAAGTGTGAAAAGATACACTTTATTATCACATCAGTCTATAACGTTGCACAACTACGACTTTGAAGTTTTGATAGAAATATTGTGATGAACACTAATATATTTTTTTTAATTTCCCCACTCGCCCATGTGGGCAGACTTTTAGCCTTCAATCTCAGGTTCTCTACCAGAGGCCTTGGAGGTTGAGGGTCTTTGCTGTCCCTAGGACTGTATTCTTCTGGACAGAGATCTCAGATGTCATTTCAGAATCAGAATCAGAAAGAATCAGAAAGGGTTTTATTGCCAAATGTTGAGCAGGTTTACAACATTAGGAAATTGCTGCGGTGCTTCAGTGCAAACATACTGTCATAAATTACGCTTAAATAGACATGAAAATAAAAATAAGAATAAGAATTAAAAGTGCTAAGTAGATAGATATATACACACTGTAAACCCCAACAGTCCACCTGACTTATAAAGTTTGTGGATACAACAATTGAAATGCGTCACAAAGTTGAAACAACTTAAAACTTTTCTGTTCTCTTAACGATTCAAACAGTTATAATTGTACATGGCTTAGAAGTTAAGAGTAAATACTGCTTTCTTAATTATGATTTTTGAGTAAATGTTTTTTTTCCGAGCTCCGCATGTGTACGTCATGACGTCATGACGTTTTCTCTCTAACCTGAACGACGTTGACAGAAAATTCTGTTCAATATGGCTGCCCTTCTCGAGCGACTGGAGAGCACATTTGGAGAAACTTGTAAGTAAAACGGAACCTTCGTTATGTTTATTTTTTCCGTAAAAAAGCAAGTATATTAATATGTTGCAGCCAATAACTTGTTTTT
>NW_024583941.1:34526-36272 GCF_018398535.1 Haplochromis burtoni
GAATGCGCTGTTGTGTTAAACAGCACAGACCCAGGTAGGGAATTGTTGTTCGCTGTTGTTCGCGCTCTTTTTCAAACCGATGATATCGTCAGTTTTACAGTTTTAACCGATTAAAACACAGTTTTAATAAGAATTGCACATAAAGAAAGTGTCTTAGTGATATTTTAACGACCCATTGCCAACGCAAGAAAGTTGGCGTTTTTACAACAGCAGCCTCATTGTTCGGCCGGGTTTTTTTCTTCTTCTCATTAGCATCATTCAAAAGTGACTTAGCTAGCAGTGGCAACTTCTATCTTAAACAATTAAAAGTAATACCCAGATTGAAATATAGCAAAAAAAAAGAAAAAAGAAAAAAAGAAATATAGCAAGGTGTTGTATATTTAGTGTGCTGATAAGGTTTTCAGTATTTTTATTTTTTTATTCCAAGGCTGAAGACCGAAGAAAAAAACTTCAGACTGCAAGTAATTTCAGGTGGAGACAGTAAACACAGGTGAGTTGAAAGATCTATTGAAGAGTCCTTTCTTCATGGCCATTAAAACATTTGTAGGTTAAAAGACCTGTTTTGTTTTTGTTTTTTTGTTTTTTTAAATCATGCCCCTGCTTTGTCACACTGAATCATGTTGAAAAGATATATTTTCATGGCTCCCCCCATTACCATTACCTTGTACTTTTTTCAACCAGTCTATTTTATTTTGTGACGTTAACATCTTTAATGTACCCCGCCAGTATAATTATTAATAGCTGTGTTATTATTTATAATGCATCTTTTTATCATGTACAGATCTACCAAGGGTCGGTGGCACAGTTCAACTTTTGTGGTAAGTTATAACACTTCATATTTAGTCACATAAGTAAGTTGTTTCTTCAGTTGTTGAGTTCTTATAAAATAATTTTGTATAATTGTACAAAATTACTGAGGATACATCGAATGTGTAAATCCCAATCAACAATTTTACTGTGATATTCGCTCATGTTTAGAGAATCTCCATTATATTGATTACTGAGTTTCCATTTTTTGTAGGGCCAAATTTGTATTAAAAATTAATATTTTCATGTGATGTGAAAATACTCAATCATTTTTAATTTTTAAAAGAAACCATTCATTAAGTACCTTAAAGTGCAGATTTCAGTAGTTGCTGAAATGCATATAAAATGTCCCCCAAAAAACGTCTTGATACGTTGATTGGGGTATTTCAAAATTAAAAATGTTTAGAAACCCAAATTTTGACTGAAAGTTTCATAATCTGGACGTGTGATGTAACTGAAGGGAGTTGTATGTTATGCCCTGTTGGCAGTAAGTGGTGTTTGTGAGCGTATATAATTATGATTCGGGTATGTTTAAAGCTGACCTTTACAGTTAACTCCTGGCTAAAAAGATGTCCAAAGCTGTGATGTCATAGCTGGACACCATGGTCATTTTAGTCTTGGCTGAACATTCACTGTGTTCTGCAATGGTTGTGTACGAAATTATAGGAAATTTTGTAAACCAGAAACACGCAAACCATGTTGATATTTGGAGTAGCAAGTTCTGTCTACCCAACTGCCGTCGTAGAGCACGGACTGAAAGTTTTGCTTTCACTACAACTACAATGGCGTGCAGTCATTATGTGTTGGTTTCAACACTATCTAGTTGAGCTCCAACTAGTGTGACTAAACATTTGTAAAAGTCCCCGGATGATGACAACAAAGCACAACCAAGATGCTACCAAGTGCTTGGAATTCATAACAAAACAGTGGGAAAATAAT
>NW_024583942.1:0-8031 GCF_018398535.1 Haplochromis burtoni
AAGAGAGAGAATGTTATGATTTAAGGATTTAATTTTTTATTATCTATTTAATCATGCTATGAACACTCCCTTTTGGGGGTTTCCCCCCTCATAAAAAATGCTATGAACACTCTTGTTCTCAACAGCCAGTATTACTATTAGCAGAAACTACTTCATGTGGGCATTTTGCACAGTTGTCCACCACTTTGAGACATCAATTACACTGATTTACTAAAATTTGTGGCCACTTTGATTCAGTCTTTGCTGACTTTGCTCAGCAGTGAATTTCTACGGAGCAATTTAAAGTGTAAGAGTAGGTTAAAATAGGGAACTGATCACTGTTGTGTGATAAGGGAAAAGGTTCTTACTGCGATTATTTAAAATAAAAACAATCATGCTCTACATCACGGACCTGGACCAAACTTGGGTCTTGTTAACCAGTTATTACAAGAACAGATTTATTTTTTCTGGCAATGTGATCATCTAAAGATCATTGTGGGATCTCAGTAAGATCTGTTTTGTTTTGATCACTGGATCTGTTTTCAGTGTTTTGTTTTTTGGACTTTTGAATCTATGCTGCATGCTATTTTCAGAAGTGAGATATGTTTTTAGTTCTTAGGCTACGTTCACACTGCAGGTGTTAATGCTCAATTCCGATTTTTTGATCAAATCAGATTTTTTTGTCTGCGTGTTCACACTACAAATAAAATGCGACAGCAAACGCGCTCTAGTGTGAACGCTCAAAGCGGCCCGCATGCGCAAAAGAAGACTTCACACACAACGCGCTCTGTTTAGACCCAGAGCAAACAATATTGTTTGACTGATGGCCCTTAATATAAAGACTTTGGACTTTACGTTTCCCAATTTTTGCTTTAAGTTATTTTGTTATTTACATAATAATGTAAATAACCTAATAATTATCCTTATTGCTGTTTTAGAGGAGCGGTGCTTCAAAGGATAGTTGCAGATTTCTGTCAGAATCTGCAGATTATACAGTACAAATAAAATGTTCACGTTTCTCCAACGTTGTCTTCCCAACAGTTTCACTGACATCTACACTGGATGGCCAGGAAGCGTTCGCGATGTCTTCTCGGGCGTTCGCTGATAATTGGCGTCTGTCTTGTGTCGGTGACGTAAAAGACGGATTTAATGCGACCTGACCGTTCAAACAGCAGTCGCTTTCTAAAACATCGGATATGTATCGGATTCAGTACCACATACGAAAGTGACCCAGATCGGATTTGAAAATATCGGATTTGCACCGTTCACACTGTCACACCATGATCGGATATGGGTCGCATAGTGTCAAAAAAATCGGATTTGATGCGCTTTCGCCTGCAGTGTGAACGTAGCCTTAGTCTTTTGTTTATTTGGTCAGTTCCCTTTTTGTGTCCAAGATGTCCTAGTTTCACCTGTGTCCCCTTCCCAGCATCCCCTGTGTGTCCCCTGTCTGTTATAGTAGCAATATGAGTTTGTCTTACTGATTCACATCTCAATATCTTCCGCCTGGATTGGAGAAATTCTGGAATTTCTTTGAAATATTTGTTCTCCATGAGGTTTTCAGAGGACTTCTCTTTCCATTCTTCTCCATAAAGTGCTGACAGCTTTTCAACAGCATCACGATAATCATCGTCGCCTTCCTTGTCCTGATCTTCATTATTGTCAAGAAGCTGATGAAATGACCACAACTCATCTTTCCACTCCTACAAAAATAGATGACAAGCCATTTATTGGAGGAATGTACCCAGCCTTAAGCTCCAAGAACTGCACTATAACAAATGATTTAGCTGTAAGTACAAATCAAACTTTGAGAACTCATTTTACCTCCTTTGTGATGAACTCAATTTCTGCCTCATACTTTGTGCTACGTGTGTTGGCTTCCACTTTGATCATGACTGAGGTGCAGGCATTAATGCTTCCTGAGGGTAAAAGATTCTTCTCTTCAATGATGGCATTTATCAAAGAGCTCTTTCCAGCCCCGGTTTTACCAAAGACACCAACCAGCTCCCTCTTGTCTGTCTCCAAATCACTGATCTTTTTCCTGTGAACGAGATTTTAAATATGGGTTAATTGATTCAGTCATGAAAACTTTTTATGCACGCTTTAAAAAAGAGAGTTTCAAAGAGAGTTATAATCATGGTAGTGATCATCAAATGAAATATCACTAAATATTTTAGTTTTATACACATACACCACTAATTGTTTACTGTATGTTTGTTTTGATCAGCATCTTCCTTTTTGTGTCAGTTAAAGCTAAAATGTTTCCCCCAAGAGTTGGTAGATAACAGGAACAGCAAAAAATGTAGTTAAGTCACCAAAACCTCCTAAAAATATCAGTCTTTGTTGGTCTTAACTTTGATAGTTTTATTTTACTAATAAATCATTCTGTGATCTATAGTTGTACTGCTGTTAAGTCAAAAGTATAATCCACACAAATAGCTAAACAAAGAACCAACACACCAAACAGACTGACACAAGAAACTAATTGGTGAATATGGAACCAAACTATCATCTGGCCGAGTGGTGCGACACCAACAACCTGCTGCTTAACACCGAGAAGATCAAGGAGCTCATCGTGCACTACAGGAGGAAAGCTGACCCACATCCACCCATCTACATTAAAGGGACGGCTGTGGATTATGTGAGCAGCTTCAAGCTCCTTGGAGTCCACATCTCCGAGGATCTCATCTGGACGACCAACTGCTCCAAGTTGGTCAAGAAGGCTCACCAGCGCCTCTTCTTCTTGAGGACTCCGAGGAAGAACCACCTGTCCTCAGACATCCTGGTGAAATTCTACTGCTGCACCATCGAGAGCATCCTGACTAACTGTATAACAGTCTGGTATGGGAGCCTCTCTGCCTCGGACCGGAAGGCGTTGCAGAGGGTCATGAAAACCGCCCAGCGCATCGGTGAAAGACCACTTCCTGCCATACAAGACATCTACAGGAAGGTGTCTAAAAAGGGCTGGGAAAATCATCAGAGGCCACTGTCACCCAGCACAAGGACTCTTCGACTCCTGCCCTCTGGGAGGCGCTACATGAGCCACAGGACTAAGACCATCAGGTAGTGGTAACAGCTTCTTCCCCACAGCTGTCAGACTCCTGAACTCTGACCCACATTAAACTCATGGACTGAACATACACACACCTACAACCACCTATAACTGAACACACACACAATGGACAAAACAAACAAATGGCCAACTGTACCCTCATACACAAAATAATAACATGGACCGGTTCAGGTGGTGGTTCACCAACCTTACAACCACTAGCACTTTATATAACCACTGTAGAAATTACCCACATATCTCACTGATCTGAACTGCACTACTGTAAATGCTGTATAGACAATCATTCTGTACAATACAATAATTATAGTTCTACAACTGTTTACTGTTTATATACTCACAATTGTATATCTACAATCAGTATAGTTCATATTTCATATTTCTGTATAGTTTTCATATTTTTAACCATATTTAAATCCTGTTCATAGCCTGTACATAGTTTGTACACTCACTACAGCCTGTACATACTTATAGTTATAGCATATTCATAAAATACCTTCATACCGTGTACATTGTAACATACCCATAATTAGGGATGGGTACCGGTGTCCGGTGCCATCTGACATAAACGGTAGTAACCAGACCGAAAAGCAGCGCACATTTCGGTGCTTTATTTCGGTGCTTTTTTCCTGAGCTGTGATACACTTCTAGCCAATCATTTTACGTTTCCGAGGATAGTAGGCGGGGCCAGGTACGTACGTTCTGTTAGAGCAGAGCTACAGATTAAAAATGCCCAAGGCGAAGCGGTCAAAAGTCTGGCTGTACTTCACAGCAAAAGATGCAAACTCAGCAGCCTGCAACAAGTGCTTTAAGCTGATACTGTGATACTGTCAAAGGAGGTAACACCTCAAATCCGATGAAACACCTGGCGACGCATAGCGTTTTTTTTAAAAGCCCAGAAATGCACCGTATTTGATAGCTTGCTGCGAGACCTCACACCGAGCACATCTACTGCGGGTGGGTTGCCTGTTATCGGACCCGGAGTTAGCATTTCATTTTTCTGATTTCGTATTATAGGGACGTGTTGGGTGGCCAGAAGCGTAATATACCGACGATTTGTCACATAGCATAACATGTTACGCTTTGGGAGTGAGAACGTGTTGTCTTTTCATGTTTGCCTCGGTTCTCTCCAGGTACTTTGGCTTTCTCCAACAGTCCAAAGACGTGCAATTAGTGCATTTAGGTTAATAAATCCTCATCAATGTAGTTACTCATTCCTGTGACTGTATCTTGGTGTAACCAGTGTGACATCCATAAAGTTTGTTTGGACTGAATCATTTTAATTGTTGTGATCATGTGAATATACTGCTTATTTTTGCGTGTGTCAAGACTCTTGAAAAGGGACCATCTTCTCTGTGTGACTCAATTACACATAACTAGCAGTTTTTGAGGATGTTTTACAGATATTTTCTGCATTTTTGGTTTCTTTAAAAACAATCTCTCTTTGATCTGTTTGTGAAACTGTCACATGATCAGGAGTGGAACCAGGCCCATACATTACAAAATATGAAAAAACTTAATACTCACTTCAAGAAATCACTGAGTTTGTCTTGGTCATTTAGTCTGGCATGTACAAATGTCATGATGCTTTTCACATCAGACAGTATGATTGATTCTGTGGACAAAGAAAGGAAAAAACTATTTAAAACAAATAGACTAGAATAAACAGAAAATGTAAAATCTCATGTAAAAAAAACAAACAAACAAAACAAACGTGTGTGAATTAGAGTATATCAGGACCATAATGTGACCACTTACCAATCAAACTTACTATACCGTGCATCAAGCTGACTGTTAAATTTTGACAACAGGCCAAAGAAAAAGCATCAAAGATGAAACTGGCATGTTGGACAAATTGTGCTGCACAGAAATTTAACCCTATAGTGTCTAAAACTGTGACACTGTTTAGAAAGAGACGTAAATACCTGCAAATCCTGGCATAGACAGACGCTGTCGCTTAGCTGGTGACTGCAACCTGCTGGCGTCACTTTGAAGATCTGATTTTCTCTTTCCTGATTGGATAAAAACAACAAAAAATAAGAACAAAAAATGTGTTTCTCTCAGCATTGTAATTTATTCTTAGTAAAGTTATGTAGATTGAAAGGCACCAATATTTTATGCAAACACAGAATAATATGAGATGCAATAAATACGATGCATGTGTCTCACCTGTATCACTTGTGGATGGCAAGACCTGAGGATGAATATGAGTTATACAGGAAATTATTACTATTTGCATTGGCATTGCTCTTTAACAACATTTGAAGGACACTAGCATACAAGTTTTACAATCAACAAACTTAAATGCAGTTATATTTATAACTAGCAGACTGATGAAGAATACATTATATACCTAATACCTTATCACAGAATTGGAGACTTTGCTTCGCACCCTTAAAAATCCTATAGCTAGCCAGGCCCCTTTAGCCTGTCCAGTCAAAGGCTAGCTCCCTCTGGCAAATTGTCCCGAACAGTCGGGGAAACAAGATGACTGGGTGACGATGAGGAGGAAGCATAGTCTTAAACAGAAGTCCCCGGTACACCACCAACCTGTTCATGTTTGTCTGGTTAAATATTGCATTTTATCTTACAGTTTATCTTACATTTCTTGGTCATGGATGATTTCGTAAGAACCAAACTGGTTGAATGGGGGCTAAGTGAGTGGGTGGAAAAATTTAAAGGTAAAGTATTAACGTGAATCCCTGATGGGTACAGATATTGATTCTGATGTGATCTGTGAAGTAAGTTGAGAATAATCTTTATCTCTGCAACTTTATTTTTAATTACAGATCAAGAAATTGATGAAGAAAATATTTGTTGAGCTTGATGATCGAGAAATTGAGAATTTGATCACAAAAGCTGGACCAAGAATGAGATTCAAGAAGAACCTCAAGCTGTTAAAGGTAATTACATTCTTTTTTAGACAATCATTGTTATTTTAGGTGAACAGGGTGACTTTATCTGTTAATTATCTGATAGAAAATGCACTGGCAGTAATATTATGCAGTGTAATTTTTGTTAAATGTTTACTAATATGGATTTACAACGTTCACAGTTAAAATACGGCGTTTTTATTTATTACTAAGTCGGCACATCCTTTTTGGTAGCAACTCTTATATATCACACATATTCTTTTTCTCTGTCACTATTTTACACTGCTTGGTAATGGCTGGAAAAAGGTTCTTCTGGAGCTCAATTTTTCTATAAACCTTCACAGTTACTTTGTCACATAAGTTTTTGATATTTTTTTTGTGCAGGGTTTCGAAATTCAGGGCACTGGAAATAGAAATCCAAAAATCCAGGGGAACACATTTGCTTCAGTCTGGGGCCAAGGGTTCTTTCATCCTTAAAACATTTAGTTGGAAGAACATGGAATAAAACGGTCACTTTTCTTTCTAAAACGGTGGGCTGAATTCTGTCACCTTTCATTTTACCCTGTTCGACAGTTCCTAGCAGGAAGATGTTTAATTTTGATGAGCAGAAACTGCGCACTTTTCGGGTCTCAAACTCATCCAATGACATACAATTCACAGTCGACTTCTTTTTTGTAATATTCATTGCTTTTGATTTTCGCAGTTACATTTTGCAATAACAATGAATCTATTCTTGGCTTGGGAAATCCTCAGTTTCCAGGAGCTCGCAACTTGAAAGACTTGGTACTAAGTCGGGCCTGGGAGGTGGTTAGGGTATAATGGCGCGAAAGTTCCATAGTTTTCCATTGGTTCTACTGACCTAGGAATATTGGTTTTTAAAACCCAACTATCATAGGATTTTTGTTTACAAAACTTATCTCACAATCTAGCCCTGACTTCCATCTACCTCTTTGATCCATAAATCTTACATTGATCAACAAGGTCACACATTTTCGACTACAATAAATGGTGACGAGGGGCGGGTGTAAGAATGTATCTGATGTTACTCAAAACACATTGGCCATGTGATGAAAGTGCGCAATTGTTAGTAACAGTTTTTCTCAGCGGCCGCTACGGGGAGGTGATTGCAGGTGAATTAGTGGCCTGCAATTTAACAGCAATTCCATTATAGAGATGGCGAAAGGTTTTGTGACCTCTAGTATAATGTCTCCATAAAATACTAGTTATCCCCAACTGGTTTGGCTGTAACCTAGTCTTGGGGCTACGAACTTTCCTTGTATCTGTTCTTCTTCCCCTTCCAATGTCACTCTAACAGAAAAACCCACTCCTCGCAATTCCACGAGTAAGACACCAGCTAAGGTGGATTTCATCGCACAATTTGCCCTGTTTAGGGGAGGCCGACAAAGAGTAGGGGTTTTGGATGTCCGTTTGGCATGAAGGTGGGTTGTTGGCCCAAACAGTGGTGGTTGAAATGGGGTGCAAGAAAACATTGTTATGATTTGCCATCGAGGGGTCAAAGCGCGTTGGCAAAGTGGTTAAGGTGAAAGTGTCATTTTCCCGTAACGAGTGGATTTCTTCATCCATGGCTTTGATCCAGTTGTTTGAGTTAGCTGATTCTATGGCTTCCTCAAATGTGTTTGGGACACCACACACTGCCCTGTAGCAGTAGTCTATGGTGGTGTGGATCTCATCGCAGCCACTGTTGGCAGCTACAAAGTCATTTAAATGTCCCGGTTTTCTTCTCTCCCTAGAGGATACCTTTTGTTGACAAATCCATCACTTGTCACACTTGTCTCTTTTCGTTCACGCTCATCAGGTATACCACTTTGTGGACTTTTGTCTGTCACAATAGGTTCTGGAACCTCATTGTCCTTGTCACCTTTCTCTGAAGGTCTGTTAGCCATAGGCTGTCTTACTCTGCTACAGTCATCATTTAGTTCTCCCTCATCTGTCTGTGTTTGTCTTTCTACATTTACTTTGCTCACAAACTTAACAAGTCTATGTTTCTGAACTTTCTCAATTTCGGGGTGGTAAACTAAGTAGGCGGGACTGTTCTTATCATAACCTACAAAGAAACCTTGGTCACATTTTGAATCAAGTTTCCCTTGT
>NW_024583942.1:8056-9289 GCF_018398535.1 Haplochromis burtoni
TACTGCTTTACAGGTTAGACATTCGTGATCGACTTCTCCTTTAATGCATATATAATCAGAGACAGTGATATTAAATTCAGATTAAAAGTTCAAACTGCTCACCTTTTGTTAGAAGTAATGCTGGAAAAGGCTGCTGAGGGAGATCTGAGGGAAGCAGTGAGACACAAACAGGAAACAGGCGGGAAGAAAGAAATCCAGCAAAGAGCAAAGTCCACAAACTGGAACTGTGTGGCTCAGACTGCACAATTGCAACTGCATCTATACATAAAATACAAAGGTAAATCCAACATGAGTAACGCGGGAACAGGAAAAGCAGAACGGAGAACTGAAAAAGGCAGGAAGAGGAGGTGTTTGTGCAGCGCAGATGGGCGTGGCTGGAAGAGCGGTAACGCCCTCCCTCGGAGCCCTTGTTTTTTTAACAATGAAACGATGTTGGGTGATAAACACTTTAAAAAAAAAGCCTAATAATAAATACCATTTTTAATCCTTAAAAATACTAATAAAATATAAATTGCCACTCTTTTCTGTTACAGTCATCAGCCCAGCCACACCCATCCCCCAATAGATAAAATACAACTGTTAAGTTGCATATTTCAAACTCCATTGTAGTGTATTTCGCACCTCAAACCTTTTGTAAACAACTAACTCTAACTCTTTTAATAACAGAAATCTTTATGGTTTAATTTATTGTACGTGTAGTTTTTTTTTAACTGTGTAAGAATATTTAACATTATGCTATCAATACATTTAAAAAAATGCCTCTCTTCAAAATGGGTTTAAAAACATAAACAGCTGTGGGATACTGTTTGTCCATGATTTGGACAGCCCAGTGCGGGCTTCCGACGCAGGGGGATACCTACCTACCTTGGCACTAGGGCTGGTTATCATCACTGATTTCTAGAATCGGTTGAATTCCAATTCGATTCAATTTTTTCTCAGACAGTCAGAAATATTAGAATTTTGATCATTTATCAGTACTGATACTTCATCAGAGGTTTAAGCATATGCAATATACACAGCAGATGCCTTTGTGTCAAAGTAACTAAGGATAAAACACAGAAAAACATGAAGGAGATTTTCCTGCCCTGGCTTTTCCTTAAAAATATTCTGCAGTGGATCAAAAACTGAAGAAAACCGTTAATCAACATCGGATAATAGCTTGCTTGGTATAGTTAGAGAGACTGTAGATTGCATAGTGGGAGGGGGCTGGGGTGCAGGGCAGGAGAACAGCTA
>NW_024583942.1:9309-28141 GCF_018398535.1 Haplochromis burtoni
GAGAAAGGCAGGAAGAGGAGGTGTTTGTGCAGCGCAGATGGGCGTGGCTGGAAGAGCGGTAACACCCTCCCTCGGAGCCCTTTTTTTTCAACAATGAAACGATGTTGGGTGATAAACACTTTTTTTTAAAAAGCCTAATAACAAATACCATCTTTAATCCTTAAAAATACTAATAAAAATATAAATTGCCACTCTTTTCTGTTACCGTCATCAGCCCAGCCACACCCATCCCCCAATAGATAAAATACAACTGTTAAGTTGCATATTATCTATTATCTTGTATCTATCATCGTGTTTTATAACCCCCAAAACACAAACACATCCTCCAACCACACACACACACACACACACACATGTTTTGTTTTCAAACACCATTGCAGTGTATTTCGCACCTCAAACCTTTTGTAAACAATAAAACAAATACAAGTAAACTGAAACAAATTACAGGTTGCAATAAAATAAAGTACAAACTCTTTTAATAACAGAAATCTTTATGGTTTAATTTATTGTACGTGTAGTTTTTTTTAACTGTGTAAGAATATTTAACATTATGCTATCAATACATTTAAAAAAATGCCTCTCTTCAAAATGGGTTTAAAAACATAAACAGCTGTGGGATACTGTTTGCCCATGATTTGGACAGCCCAGTGCGGGCTTCCGACACAGGGGGATACCTACCTTGGCACTAGGGCTGGTTATCATCACTGATTTCTAGAATCGGTTGGATTCCAATTCGATTCAATTTTTTCTCAGACAGTCAGAAATATTAGAATTTTGATCATTTATCAGTACTGATACTTCATCAGAGGTTTAAGCATATGCAATATACACAACAGATGCCTTTGTGTCAAAGTAACTAAGGATAAAACACAGAAAAACATGAAGGAGATTTTCCTGGCCTGGCTTTTCCTTAAAAATATTCTGCAGTGGATCAAAAACTGAAGAAAACCGTTAATCAACATATGAACATTACCTGATGTGGAGGCTCCCTTTCTGACCAAGCTGAGCTTTCCCTGACTGTCGCACACATATAACTCATTGTCATCGCCTAGATTGTATTTAAAGACTGCCTGTGGCACTGCATCTCTGCCACCTACGGTGGTGTTCTCCACTAATTCACCAGTTCATATTAGTTTATATTTTTCTTTCATTGTAAATAAACCTATTAAACTTCACATCAGTTGTGCATACATAAAAGCTGCAATGATGCCAGTTGCAACTCTTTCTCCTCCTGCTCTCCTGTTATTGCTCACCCTCTTCTCTCTTGCTGTCCCTCTACAACTAAAAAAAATCTACTACCTTTGCCACTCTCCACTATTCCACTCCCTCTCTCTTCTCTTTATTACTCAGTCCACCATATTCAATAAACTTTATAAAATTGTATCTGCATCTCAGACTCCCTTTGACCCAAATGTTCTGTATTATTAAAAAAAAAGGCTAAACTCTGTGTTTCATTCTAGCCTGGGTTTATCTTACATGGAAACACCCTGTAGTTGATCAGCATTCAAAATTACTTACAGATCATCGGAATCATCAAGAAGATCAGACTTGGTGCAGATAAAATGAATTTGCTGACATTCGCCACCATTTCCAATCAGACTACTGACACTTTCCAGGATCTCCCAGGCCTCTTTCTCTGATGCTGCTCGATTAATTTCAGTCACAATCCACACAGTAGAACAATCTCCAACTATCTGAAAGGAGAATAACATGTCTCAGTGCTTCATTGAAAGATGACTGTTTACAGACAACACAGTATAAGCAAAGAGCAGTAAATGTGAATTACCCCTTTCCACATCTGATCTCTGCTCTTGTTACAGTCACCATTTCCAGGAAGGTCCACAAGTGTGACATGCTGGAGAAAAGGATTGTTTGGCACCCTGACAGTCACACACTTCACTAGTGGCCAAAACCACTTTTTTCCTTCATTGCCTTCTCCTTGTTTTGACTCACTTCTTGTGTACTTGACAAATTGTGCAGAAAGTTCATTAGCCTGCAATAAATAATGAAAGTAAAGCAGTGCAGTTTAATTTCAGTCCTCACAGAAAGTGCTTTATAGAATTCATTAAAAAGTCAGTGACATAAAAAAGGTTAAGTAATTAGTGTTCAGTTTTAGATTTAAATGATCAGATTGTGTCATGTACAAGCTTCCCCTTGTGTTATATTGGACCAAGAAAAACATCAATCAAATCCAAAATGAAAATAGATTTTTATGATTTATTTAATTTTTTATTCTCTATTTAAATCATGCTATGAACACTCTTGTTCTCAACAGCCAGTATTACTATTAGCAGAAACTACTTCATGTCGGCATTTTGCACAGTTGTCCACTTTAACTGAAGGTTAAGTAATTAGTGTTCAGTTTTAGATTTAAATGATCAGATTGTGTCATGTACAAGCTTCCCCTTGTGTTATATTGGACCAAGAAAAACATCAATCAAATCCAAAATGAAAATAGATTTTTATGATTTATTTAATTTTTTATTCTCTATTTAAATCATGCTATGAACACTCTTGTTCTCAACAGCCAGTATTACTATTAGCAGAAACTACTTCATGTCAGCATTTTGCACAGTTGTCCACTTTAACTGACTGTCAGACACTGATTTACTTTGTGGCCACTTTGATTCAGTCTTTGCTGAATTTGCTCAGCAGTGAATTTCTACGGTGCGATTTAAAGTGTAAGAGTAGGTTAAAATAGGGAACTGATCACTGTTGTGTGATAAGGGAAAAGGTTCTTACTGCGATTATTTAAAATAAAAACAATCATGCTCTACATCACGGACCTGGACCAAACTTGGGTCTTGTTAACCAGTTATTACAAGAACAGATTTATTTTTTCTGGCAATGTGATCATCTAAAGATCATTGTGGGATCTCAGTAAGATCTGTTTTGTTTTGATCACTGGATCTGTTTTCAGTGTTTTGTTTTTTGGACTTTTGAATCTATGCTGCATGCTATTTTCAGAAGTGAGATATGTTTTTAGTTCTTAGGCTACGTTCACACTGCAGGTGTTAATGCTCAATTCCGATTTTTTGATCAAATCAGATTTTTTTGTCTGCTTGTTCACACTACAAATAAAATGCGACAGCAAACGCGCTCTAGTGTGAACGCTCAAAGCGGCCCGCATGCGCAAAAGAAGACGTCACACACAACGCGCTCTGTTTAGACCCAGAGCAAACAGTATTGTTTGACTGATGGCCCTTAATATAAAGACTTCGGACTTTACGTTTCCCAATTTTTGCTTTAAGTTATTTTGTTATTTACATAATAATGTAAATAACCTAATAATGATCCTTATTGCTGTTTTAGAGAGGAGCGGTGCTTCAAAGGATAGCTGCAGATTTCTGTCAGAATCTGCAGATTATACAGTACAAATAAAATGTTCACGTTTCTCCAACGTTGTCTTCCCAACAGTTTCACTGACATCTACGCTGGATGGCCAGGAAGCGACCGCGATGTCTTCTCGGGCGCTTCTCTAGTACTGATAATTGGCGTCTGTCTTGTGTCGGTGACGTAAAAGACGGATTTGATGCGACCTGACCGTTCAAACAGCAGTCGCTTTCTAAAACATCGGATATGTATCGGATTCAGTACCACATACGAAAGTGACCCAGATCGGATTTGAAAATATCGGATTTGCACCGTTCACACTGTCACACCATGATCGGATATGGGTCGCATAGTGTCAAAAAAATCGGATTTGATGCGCTTTCGCCTGCAGTGTGAACGTAGCCTTAGTCTTTTGTTTATTTGGTCAGTTCCCTTTTTGTGTCCAAGATGTCCTAGTTTCACCTGTGTCCCCTTCCCAGCATCCCCTGTGTGTCCCCTGTCTGTTATAGTAGCAATATGAGTTTGTCTTACTGATTCACATCTCAATATCTTCCGCCTGGATTGGAGAAATTCTGGAATTTCTTTGAAATATTTGTTCTCCATGAGGTTTTCAGAGGACTTCTCTTTCCATTCTTCTCCATAAAGTGCTGACAGCTTTTCAACAGCATCACGATAATCATCGTCGCCTTCCTTGTCCTGATCTTCATTATTGTCAAGAAGCTGATGAAATGACCACAACTCATCTTTCCACTCCTACAAAAATAGATGACAAGCAATTTATTGAGGCATGTACCCAGCCTTAAGCTCCAAGAACTGCACTATAACAAATTATTTAGTTTTAAGTACAAATCAAACTTTGAGAATTCATTTTACCTCCTTTGTGATGAACTCAATTTCTGCTTCATACTTTGTGCTACGTGTGTTGGCTTCCACTTTGATCATGACTGAGGTGCAGGCATTGATGCTTCCTGAAGGTAAAAGATTCTTCTCTTCAATGATGGCATTTATCAAAGAGCTCTTTCCAGCCCCGGTTTTACCAAAGACACCAACCAGCTCCCTCTTGTCTGTCTCCAAATCACTGATCTTTTTCCTGTTGAACAAGATTTTAAATATGGGTTAATTGATTCAGTCATGAAAACTTTTTATGCACGCTTTAAAAAAGAGAGTTTCAAAGAGAGTTATAATCATGGTAGTGATCATCAAATGAAATATCACTAAATATTTTAGTTTTATACACATACACCACTAATTGTTTACTGTATGTTGTTTTGATCAGCATCTTCCTTTTTGTGTCAGTTAAAGCTAAAATGTTTCCCCCAAGAGTTGGTAGATAACAGGAACAGCAAAAAATGTAGTTAAGTCACCAAAACCTCCTAAAAATATCAGTCTTTGTTGGTCTTAACTTTGATAGTTTTATTTTACTAATAAATCATTCTGTGATCTATAGTTGTACTGCTGTTAAGTCAAAAGTATAACGTAAAATAGCTAAACAAAGAACCAACACACCAAACAGACTGACACAAGAAACTAATTGGTGAATATGGAACCAAACTATCATCTGGCCGAGTGGTGCGACACCAACAACCTGCTGCTTAACACCGAGAAGATCAAGGAGCTCATCGTGCACTACAGGAGGAAAGCTGACCCACATCCACCCATCTACATTAAAGGGACGGCTGTGGATTATGTGAGCAGCTTCAAGCTCCTTGGAGTCCACATCTCCGAGGATCTCATCTGGACGACCAACTGCTCCAAGTTGGTCAAGAAGGCTCACCAGCGCCTCTTCTTACTGAGGACTCTGAGGAAGAACCACCTGTCCTCAGACATCCTGGTGAAATTCTACTGCTGCACCATCGAGAGCATCCTGACTAACTGTATAACAGTCTGGTATGGGAGCCTCTCTGCCTCGGACCGGAAGGCGTTGCAGAGGGTCATGAAAACCGCCCAGCACATCGGTGAAAGACCACTTCCTGCCATACAAGACATCTACAGGAAGGTGTCTAAAAAGGGCTGGGAAAATCATCAGAGGCCACTGTCACCCAGCACAAGGACTCTTCGACTCCTGCCCTCTGGGAGGCGCTACATGAGCCACAGGACTAAGACCATCAGGTAGTGGTAACAGCTTCTTCCCCACAGCTGTCAGACTCCTGGACTCTGACCCACATTAAACTCATGGACTGAACATACACACACCTACAACCACCTATAACTGAACACACACACAATGGACAAAACAAACAAATGGCCAACTGTACCCTCATACACAAAATAATAACATGGACCGGTTCAGGTGGTGGTTCACCAACCTTACAACCACTAGCACTTTATATAACCACTGTAGAAATTACCCACATATCTCACTGATCTGAACTGCACTACTGTAAATGCTGTATAGACAATCATTCTGTACAATACAATAATTATAGTTCTACAACTGTTTATTAATACTCACAATTGTATATCTACAATCAGTATAGTTCATATTTCATATTTCTGTATAGTTTTCATATTTTTAACCATATTTAAATCCTGTTCATAGCCTGTACATAGTTTGTACACTCACTACAGCCTGTACATACTTATAGTTATAGCATATTCATAAAATACCTTCATACCGTGTACATTGTAACATACCCATAATTAGGGATGGGTACCGGTGTCCGGTGCCATCTGACATAAACGGTAGTAACCAGACCGAAAAGCAGCGCACATTTCGGTGCTTTATTTCGGTGCTTTTATTCCCTGAGCTGTGATACACTTCTAGCCAATCATTTTACGTTTCCGAGGATAGTAGGCGGGGCCCCTTCCTATGCTTTATTCCCTGAGCCTGTGAGTAGGCAACTTCTCATAGGGCCATTCCATGTTTAGACAGTTCTCCCAGGATAGTAGGCGGGGCCAGGTACGTACGTTCTTTTACAGCAGAGCTACAGATTAAAAATGCCCAAGGCGAAGCGGTCAAAAGTCTGGCTGTACTTCACAGCAAAAAATGTAAACTCAGCAGCCTGCAACAAGTGCTTTAAGCAGATTAACTGTGACTTATAACGTGGCAAAGGCGGTTATCAACCGGTCATTAATGCGATGAACAGCCGGTGGGCGACGGGCATAGTGTTTGTTTTTTTAGAAGCCCACACAGAAATTATGACTAAACAGTACAATTTGATTAGCCTTGCATAGTGTTTTTTTTTATAGCGTTTTTTTTAAAAGCCCAGAAATGCACCGTATTTGATAGCTTGCTGTGAGACCTCACACCGCGCGCATCTACTGCGGGTGGGTTGCCTGTTATCGGACCCGGAGTTAGCATTTCATTTTTCTGATTTCGTATTATAGGGACGTGTTGGGTGGCCAGAAGCGTAATATACCGACGATTTGTCACATAGCATAACATGTTACGCTTTGGGAGTGAGAACGTGTTGTCTTTTCATGTTTGCCTCGGTTCTCTCCAGGTACTTTGGTTTTCTCCAACAGTCCAAAGACGTGCAATTAGTGCATTTAGGTTAATAAATCCTCATCAATGTAGTTACTCATTCCTGTGACTGTATCTTGGTGTAACCAGTGTGACATCCATAAAGTTTGTTTGGACTGAATCATTTTAATTGTTGTGATCATGTGAATATACTGCTTATTTTTGCGTGTGTCAAGACTCTTGAAAAGGGACCATCTTCTCTGTGTGACTCAATTACACATAACTAGCAGTTTTTGAGGATGTTTTACAGATATTTTCTGCATTTTTGGTTTCTTTAAAAACAATCTCTCTTTGATCTGTTTGTGAAACTGTCACATGATCAGGAGTGGAACCAGGCCCATACATTACAAAATATGAAAAAACTTAATACTCACTTCAAGAAAGCACTGAGTTTGTCTTGGTCATTTAGTCTGGCATGTACAAATGTCATGATGCTTTTCACATCAGACAGTATGATTGATTCTGTGGACAAAGAAAGGAAAAAACTATTTAAAACAAATAGACTAGAATAAACAGAAAATGTAAAATCTCATGTAAAAAAAACAAACAAACAAAACAAACGTGTGTGAATTAGAGTATATCAGGACCATAATGTGACCACTTACCAATCAAACTTACTATACCGTGCATCAAGCTGACTGTTAAATTTTGACAACAGCCAAAGAAAAAGTAATTTCTAGCATCAAAGATGAAACTGGCATGTTGGGCAAATTGTGCTGCACAGAAATTTAACCCTTAAACTGTGACACTGTTTAGAAAGAGACGTAAATACCTGCAAATCCTGGCATAGACAGACGCTGTCGCTTAGCTGGTGACTGCAACCTGCTGGCGTCACTTTGAAGATCTGATTTTCTCTTTCCTGATTGGATAAAAACAACAAAAAATAAGAACAAAAAATGTGTTTCTCTCAGCATTGTAATTTATTCTTAGTAAAGTTATGTAGATTGAAAGGCACCAATATTTAGGTGCAAACACAGAATAATATGAGATGCAATAAATACTGATGCATGTGTCTCACCTGTATCACTTGTGGATGGCAAGACCTGAGGATGAATATGAGTTATACAGGAAATTATTACTATTTGCATTGGCATTGCTCTTTAACAACATTTGAAGGACACTAGCATACAAGTTTTACAATCAACAAACTTAAATGCAGTTATATTTATAACTAGCAGACTGATGAAGAATACATTATATACCTAATACCTTATCACAGAATTGGAGACTTTGCTTCGCACCCTTAAAAATCCTATAGCTAGCCAGGCCCCTTTAGCCTGTCCAGTCAAAGGCTAGCTCCCTCTGGCAAATTGTCCCGAACAGTCGGGGAAACAAGATGACTGGGTGACGATGAGGAGGAAGCATAGTCTTAAACAGAAGTCCCCGGTACACCACCAACCTGTTCATGTGTCTAACTGTTTTTGCCAACTTGGCAAAACACTCGCCAGGAATCAAACTCTGGTAATTGGTGATTCTGTTCTTACTTGAATCGAGGAGGGGGCCTAAGGGTACACCTTTCGCCATCTTAGAATGCTGTAATTGCAGCCATTCCCCAACTCTCTGAATGGTATTCATGGCCATTGATCAGCGGGTTTTGGTCAGTGGTTGTTGATCAATGGTCATGAGAATTTGCATAATTAACATTAAGGAACTGACCTCCCAGCCCATTGTTCCTTCACTGGACTGGTTTCAGTCATTATGCAAATGTACTGCAGTCAGCTGAAACTAAAGAAGTCACTTGGATGAGTGACGAAACGGTTCTCACACAAAACGCTACGTCCAGATGAACAGAATCAAGTTTTGGAGATTTACTTTCCTGGATGATTGATGCATCAAGACAAAACGATAGTAGTCAAAGAACATAGTACAAAACTGATATATCTCAGGATTAGGCCAGTATACCAGAAAATAGTAAAAGAGTTGCTTTTAACGGCGGCTTTTTACCCATCACTGAATTAATTACTGGCCGTGCATTTCTTTGAATATATATCCAGATAAAGTCACCTTCTGTTCACAGGAAATAGCATGATGTAAGAAACTTAATTACTTTAACAGATTGGAGGTTCTTCTTGAATCTCATTATTCATATGGGCCAAGTTCTTGCCTTGTGATAAAGGTTCATACCAGACTATGTATAACATCGCCGGATGAGTTGCCAGAGCTCAAAAAAGTACTGTAGTGGTCCTAGTCATGCAAATTATTATCTGTGAGATCAGTAATGCATATAGAAGTAAGGGGTTAGGCGATAAGGATGTATTGGTGCCAGAAACTTACTCTCCTTCGACTGCAGTCACTCGCAGGATACGCAGGAAAGTGCACGATATCACTAGTCACTGGCAATCAGAGGCTTCACGTTAATCTTGGCGCTCCTTGAAGAATTTTGCCAAGCTCAGAGACAGTGTAAACTATGAGCCGAGACGAATCGCAAAAGACCCGAAGAAATTTGGTTCTTTTGAGACGAAGAATCATCCACACGTGACCATACAAGAGGTAATGGTAAGATACCACAGTGACGTAATGCACTAGAAGCTGTAATGTCTCATAATGATAGACTCCAGTGACCTATATGTAGAGCCTTTCTAGTTTGTTATTACAGGTTTGAGCATGCTCATGTGCTCACGATCGATCGGAATCCTTCCACACACTGTAATGCAGCATATTAAAAGTCATGAAGTCAACTACGATAGAATATTTAGGAACTTCGATGACACTCTCAGGTTTTATCGTGCTACCTAGCGATGTTGTACCTGTTAGAAAAAGTAAATCAAGAACTCTGAAGAAGAGAGGAGGAAAGGCTTGCCTTGAGGAGGTGAGAGAGGGAAGAGGGTGGAGGGAGTTTAATGACCGCTCGCAGTAACACAAACGGAACAACCAGGCTGGGACGAACGTCAAAAATTTCGCGGCATGACCAGATGCGAAATTCCAACACCACAGACGGTAATAGTCTCACGGTTCAACAATCACAAATAATACTCGGGTAACTCATGTAGGTGAAACTTTACGCTGCTTTGACAACATTTGCAAGTAAAATGATACACTTGTTGAGGGGAGGACAAATGTTGGTATATTTCATGAATGAATAATAATTCAAGGCAAATCACTGATTACGCGTGCGCGAACAGGAGAGAGCTAGAGCGGAGAATATTGGAATGAAAGGCAAGGAAGATCGGAGGCAGTGTTTGTGCAGCGCAGAAGATGAGGTACCGTGTGCCTAGGAGGAGCGTGTTAACCAAAACATCCTGTCTCACCTTTACGTGAGCCATATTTTCTTACAACATGAACACGTGTATGTATTGTTTGAGAGTGACTATATAAACGCTGCTTAATTATTGTTTTTGAAGTATGCTACTTATAACCAATAACCAGAGATTCTATAATCCTATATAAATGATAACTAAGATACAACGATTATAAGCACATTGGCAACTAGTAACTCTTACTAGGTTTTCCTGAAACTTAGAAAAAATGCACAGATGTCCTTCCAGTGCCAGGCCACCTATGACTATCTTTTTACAATCACCTCTTCTCATAATAACTGATGAATTACAAAATATCTCATTAACCTTTTTGTTTGTTTTCTGTTTTGTTTTAATATTGGCTCAGGCTTTCTCATAAACTAGCAAATTTAAAAGGTGCAAGAAATGTAGTTAAGCAGTCACTTCAGATGCATACAGAAGACATTTTTCCATCACAAATGCTTTTTCAGTGAGATCTGGATGCAAGGCTGCAGGTTTGAACTAATAATTTGTGTTTATATAGCTGCACGTCTACTCGTTAGCGTGAATGCACATGCTTGGATCAGGGGGAATGAAGGGTCGAAATGAAGCTAACAGATTGCCTCGTTTGCCTTTTTGAACTGCCCAGCACGTTTGGAGAACAGGAGGGGAGCAACAAAAGGTGTTAGGCTTTATGGAGACCCCTCTGCACACTTGTTTTGTCCCTTGTGGTGGTTTATCTCTGTCCCAGGGTCAGTGTTTGTGTATTATACAGCCGATGTGGGGAAGCCAAACAAAAGGTGTATATGGCTTTAATGGAGACGCCCATGCTGGACAGATAGGCCATATTATCTTCCTGATTCACTGCAGAACTTGGATTAATAGCTATATTTGCATTCAGGTATTCATCTAGCTTTGACACTTTTATCTGGCTAGGCCTATATATGACCCCTTATGGGTATTTCACTCCAGGTGACTTGACTGATCGGGTATCGGTTACATTGTACACTCATTGCTGCAGCATCAAAGAGCCCTACGTGATGAGCTGGCCGATTCGCTGACTATAGAGAGAGAGGACTAATTCGTGCTCGCTGTACAGTGGTTTTGGTTCTATACGATCTGACTCAGGGTTTCTGTCAGATTGTGGGGATATTTGGATTTCGTGTTCGGTTGTGTCACTTTGTTTTTACGCTAAGTATAACGATCGTCCAGCCCTATTCTTATGTTATTGTAATCCATTAATTATATCCTAAGTAATGTCACAGATGTTCTCATCCAATAAAACTTCAATACGTGAGGATTTGAGTGGGTGACTTTGATGTTTCATCATATATAGTCATTTGATGTCTTGTTAGCCATGGAATAGGATCCGCCTTAGCTCTTGTGCATCGCACTGATTAGGGGGATTATAGAAATGTTCTAACTATGAGCATTAAGTGTTCTTATGGTCCATTTCGATTCATATATATTGTGCAGGTCGCCCTTCCAAGATGAATAGGCATGCAACACCTGTTTACATTCTCACTTTGTAATCTATTTATCTGATGTTTCTTTGTGGTATTAATTATGTTAAGTTTTGAGTGTAGTTTCGGAGCCTGATGAGCCATTTGTTTTAGTGGATGTTAGGCGGTGGCTTGGGGTGATGAGTTAGAGGGGACTAGCTACTACTACCAGGCTGGAGGCGACAGATCCAGCCTGTGTGGTGTATATATATATATATAGTTTGTGTGTGTGTGTGCCTACTTGTGGGAGGGGTAGGGCACGGTTGTAAACTTATCAGCTGGTGATGACTTTCCACACAGCTCTAAGACAACTTAAGCCCTCTCTAATTACAGCACATCTGTTGCAGCAGAAAGGTATTCTTGTCATGTGGTTTAACAAATACTTTCGCATTCAGAGGAGTACAAACCTAATGAGCCTCACAGCCCAGGGCAACTCACGTCTCCCCACTAAGATCAAAAAAACCTAACCTCCATGCAACAGGCACACATGCACAGACACACACACACCTATGTGTAAAGAAAGCACACAGCCACAGAGGAACACTGGTACATGCACACTTTAAAAGACAATACACATTCACAGACACACTGTCATCATACAATCGCACAAACACATAACAAACACGAGAACTGTCATCATCCAGCTTCTCGTAGTGTTATACACATACAAATTCTCATGGGTGACACCGTTACCCTGTTTCTCTCAAATATGGGCAGTGCGTAATCAAGGTATCTATTATGGTGAGTGTATTGTCGAGAGCTATAATATAAGAGCCGAGAACTCTAATTAGAGTGGGTTCTGGTCTGTTTACACCTTCGGTAGCGGACGAACATTCATTCTTCTTGGAGGAGTGGAGTTAATTACTCAACAGAGTGTATATTGATTCTCGACCAATGGAACGTATGAACACGGCATGTCACGTCTGCTCTAATTTCTTGCGCCGTGTCGCCGCTACTAATCATTATAAGAGCTTGTTAATGTCTGTCTTTTTGCAGCAACCTGGGGGACTTTGTGGAATTTAGAAGTAGACTTGAAGGGAGAAGGGAGTACAGTCGGACACTGCAGCTAATGGAATTGAAGTGAACAACCGGCTTCAGTGGCACAAGGATAGCCTTCTCTGGCCGAGTGGTTTGCAGAGTGACTTTATACTCACGATGTGCACTTCTATATCCCTAGCGCGTTGTGGCCTCATGATGGAATATCGTCGATCCATCGGATTATGGCAGGTCTGTGCTTACCAGTAATGGATTGGCCTCTTGCGCACGAGACAGGAGCCACAGGAGTGCATATGCATGCCTTGCTTTGCCTGACGACCCACTTACTGCGCGCTTATGCACTGTCACTTTTCTCTAGCGTTATATCAGGTTTGCTTTCTCCTTCCTCGTCAGCCACTGTGGTACTAGGGGCTTTACCAAATTTTCCACGTACTCGCTTGCGCTCGCCCAAGACCTCATCCGCGTGTCTTTGCTCACTTTCTGCCGTCTATGAATGGGGCGAAGTGGCGGAGTGTAGTCTTTTATGCGACCTCAGGGATCCAGCCCATACTTAGCATGGAAATAGGCTATGTTGCGCTGCGAGCTGCCGTGGCAAACCCTTTCTCAACAACCTGTAGTCTCTAACTGTAGCACCAGATCCAGCCCCTTTGCCCAGCGGCATTTAACCAGTTAGCCTCTTAACATTAAGGTATTCAAGTCCAGATAATGAGCCTGATCCAGTGCTTCAATTGCTCCTTCCGATGCTTTATATCGAGCTCATTATTCTACATTGGCACCTTATACAATGATATGCTATTGTATAGCTGTATGTAGTCTAGCTTGTCCTCACATGACAAGCAATTTTGAATATTACATGTCTCATGTTGGCGCTTTCTCTCCTCCCATACCCCCTCTTCCTAGGTCGCTTGCACGCTTTCCCTTTTCCGGGTCGGCGGGGTGCCTGGGAAGACCTCATGCTCTAAGCATGAATCCACCAAAAAGGGCGGGGGCCTCCTAATGGGTTATCACAGCCTGCAACTCGCTGTTGACTCAGCGTTTATGGGCTTTAAAGTCACACGCTCAAACTGTGCCAGGGACTCCCCAGTTCTCCGTCCGCCTGTCGCTCTTGTCTTTGTGATTTTGCACGCCCTTTGTTAGACACCCCATACACCTGTGATACATGGTTTTTATTATGTCCACACCAAGTGTGGTTGTGTCAGGTTCACCTTTGGCGCTATTCACCGTTTGCACAACGCGCGTTCACACTGAGGGCGCGGCTTTGACACTCCATTCTGGCTTGTGGTTTCTGCAAGCTATGTTGCACCAGAGGATCCTTGTTTCGGCCTCGCTTAACCGTCTGCCCGCGGACCTCTTGGGCAGATAACAGAAGAACAGTCTCTCTTACACATGGATGGCCGGCAGCGCTCCCATATGCCTTGTTCGGTTGGCTAGTTGTTTTCCGTCTTTTCAGTTTGCGATTTTGCTTGGTATTTGTGCTAAAATAACAACAAGGAGAGCAGAGACTGAGTTACTGACACAATCTTCTCGAACACAATGTTCACAACCTTCTCCCTGTTAGTTCCTCGAGCACGGCACGTATTATCTTTTGTCTCGCTGAGTCAGGCCACTAGGCCCCGGGGATCGCTTGCCCTCTCACGCACACCATATGTATGAGCTCGCTTACACGCTGCACCATCACAGACTCCGTTCTTCCATCGTCTGACTACACATGCCCACTCCTCCGCGCCGTTTTAAATCACCATGTGAATCGTTTCGGCAGTTAGGCAGGACTAGTGTCAGCCTGGGCGCTGTCCGGCGTCGTTTCGCGGTTTTCTGGCATGTCAGTTGATCTCGAGAGTTTAGCAGTACGCTGAGAGGCAGTAGTCACGCCTACAACACCTCCGGTCAAGGATCTTGGCACCCTAAGTATTTAGATTATTTCATGATACGCGTGCGCTGGTATGCTGGGCACGCTTAAGCGTGTACAGTCTAAAGGGACTTAGTTCTGTATCGCAAAGGCTTCGACTAATGCTGAAAGCTATATATCAAGCAGCTTTTTTATAGATAGGGCAACGTTTGGCTTCGTAGACTCTCTTGCGCCCACTCTGAGTCGGACTCCTACTCCACAAATATGCGGGTGCATGCAAAGCCAACCATAGAATTGTGTTGTTTGTTCGTCTGGGTGTTTTATTTTCACGCATCATTTAGTATTTTTCCTCTTTCCTCGTCATCTGGCCGAGCCTTACCGCTGCGACGTGTGAGCTGTGTCCTCTTCTTCAGCAGGGGCCACTCATTGTATGTTGGTCGTCTTACTTTTAGTTGGACGGATGCCAGTGCTGAGACTGCCATTCATCAATACGTATCATTATAAGTAATAGGCTCCTGGTTATCTTTTCACTGGTGTGTGTGTGTGCCACGTGGTATAACTCGCATTGCGTCTATCTGACTTTCTTCACTACTTCGCGCCTCTGCCTCCCTTCTGGGCGCTTATCCAGCCGGGCACCGCAGTAGTCACGCTATGCACTATACGCGACCCCCATAACCTTGATTGTCACCCACACCACACACATATATGCTAGCAATACTACTTAATAGTACGGTGGTGTCATCTATTGAGCGACGAGTGCACGTACATTGGTAGTGCTGCTGTGGTGGTGTACCAGCTCTTGTATGCGTATCCTGTCAGCCAGGTTGTGGACGGACTGAAAGAAAACTTCGGCCTGCCGTGTGTTCCTCAGAGATCTACCTTGCTATCGGCCACTCTCCTACCTTTCCTTCTGTGCGGCTGGCCGGAGGAACCGCCGCGAAATGTAAGAAATGGTGCATTTGCTCGGCACTTCTTGCTGAGTTGAGGCCGTGCCTCCATCCAGTGCGCTGCTGACAGAACAATAAAAAGTTACGACAACTACTTGCTGCACATGAAAAGAGTGGCAGGCATCAGTGTCTTTGATATCTTAGTGCCCACTCTTACGTACCAATAGTTGCTATTATTGGCTCTTGTGTTCTGCGATACGCGTTGTTCTGGGTTTGATCACCAGGTGTCGATGCTGGGTGCAGATGGGGATTGCGGGAGCTTCCCCCGCTCGTTCGGGGCATCCTTTCTCTACGGTGGAGGTTGGTTTGTTTCCTTTCGCTTGTGGCCGAGGTGCCAGGTTTCTTGTTGTTCTGCGAGCGGTAAGCGTTGGCGGCCTGGTGGGCTCAGTCGTTAGGGCTGGATGTTATATTTTAACGTAGTCGGCTCTCCGTTTGTGGTTTGTGTGCTTTTGCAGTTGTAATAATGCTGCTTCTGTCTGGTGGTCACTGGGGGCGTCCTTACTTTCTTAACTGATGCTTACATCTGTGCTCTCGATTTGGGATAATAGTCGGATGTTAGTGCTGTCTGCCTGTGGACCCACACTGGTCTTTCGCCGTCGTTGCATTACCTTGTGCTTGATATTGCCCAGGATCCATCATATGCTCTGGGCACTGGTTGTTTGTCTCCTCTTTCTCCTCTTTGAACTCCATCTTCCCCCTGCCGGCCTACCGGGCCCTCAGCACGTGGCCTGGTCGTTGCCTCCTTCCGTCTTCTCCTTTTAGGAAGCTTCATATACTCTTACGGCGTTTCTGTTATGTTTTATTTTTTAACTCTGTTATCATGCTCTTTTGTATAGTACTACAGAGGCTAGTATCAAACTGGAGTACAGACTACCTGGGCGTGCCTTGTTGAACATTGTTTTTTGTCTCATATTAAACTCGCATCCCGGTGTTCTTAATGTAGGGATTATGTTTATTCTGTGTATCATGTACAGCCTATTAATGCACACCATGTAGCCACTCTGGCGCTGACCACGACCCGTCATCTATACGCGACGGCGACTGCTACAGCGCACTGCCGTTTTCCTTTACTGGCTCGTTGACCAAAGACACCTAATCTCTCTCAAGACGCCAGGACTACTCTGGTGCATCGACCTTTGCAGTGGTCGTGTCGTCATCTCTCTGTGTTTGTCTATATGATATATTTTCCTCACCACATCACGGGCGGTACGCCTGCCTTGTTGGTTTGTGATGATAATACAAACCGCTAGTTAGCTTTCCCGGTCCAACGCGCCTCTTAGGCCAATCACGTTTCAGTGGGCGCCTGTCTATACCATTGTCTCCACAGTTTTCCTACGCGCGTCCCCTGCCCCTTTTGTCTTCTCGCCGCCGTAACTCCTTCTCTTCTATACGCCGCCACTACTGTGTTACAACCTTTTGTTCAGTTGTTGCCCCTGTCACGCAACTCTTTCTTATCATATCTGCACAGGCATCACCGACCAGCCTTGTGGTAGTGTATGAGCAGTTGCCCCAATGCTCCGTTGATACACGGTTCTGTGTTGTAATGAGTAATCAGCTCGTCACCACTGGATGTTTCCGTCTCCATATAACAGGCTTGGTCGGCAGTGCCGTATTTTCGGTCATCTTCTCAATTGTGGCCACAAGGCTGACATCACGGGCTCTGGGCTGCTCCTGTGGTCCTGGGGTGTCGCTCGCCGCTCGTGTCCGTTGCTCATGTTGGATGTGCGTCACACGACGTGGGCTATCACAATAACTTTTATACAAGGGTCTTGATTGCTCCTCTAGGAGCAAACCTTGCACCCGAGACGGTACATACTTCATCGGTCTAAATGGAATTTGTAAGACACCCCTGTTTTTGTTCATCCCTCGCAAGCCTATACGGTCCGGACAATCACTGCCCCGGCGGACGAACGTACTACTTAACCGCTAGGGTATCTTGGTAGCAGTACATGCATCCAGCAGAGTGTCACATTTACGTTATGCGAAAGAAATATTAATTGGTCCACGACTGGACCGCCAGCACGGATATCTAACCTATCCACACCAGTCATAATATCATAACCTGTACTTCCTCCATCCACTTGCCATTTTACCCTATCACTTCCGCTTCAGCCGAGGATGAGCCTACCTGCTCGTGTTCCTTCTCTGCTGCTAGATTGGGCGGAAATGTAGCCAGCGTCGTGACGTGGGGCCTTCCTCTCGTGGAAGTCACTGACAGCAGACTGGCCCTGTTTCAGTCTGGTCTTTCCTGTTCCACTTCTCTATTTCTCATCGCTTCGGTAACTTTCTTCTGGTGAGTGGTATTCTCCGAGCTTCCCACGTCATGCCCTCTGGTCCGACCAATTTTTCATACCCACAAAATTGTATGTAAGCGTAGCCGCAGGCCACACACGCACTGTAGGGTACCCCAGCAACGCCTTTCTTGAACAACTCGAGGGAGATAAGAGGAATTCTTACGTGTGTAAAGCGGGAATGCAACAGAAGCCACCCATACTAATATCCATCCTTATGGTCCTTTATTTTCTATCTTATTACTGAGGGAATACACTATAACTCCCTGATCGCAACATTCCCTGTTCCTCGTTTTGGCGTATCTCACCTGCTGGGTCTTCCTTTCTGCGTGCTGCGTGACGCGACCACTCCCTATGGACAATGCTTTTCGCCGCTGTGCCACGGTAGAACCGCTCTGACACAGAGCTATGTGTGCGACACTGCGGCGGCATTGTGGTGCCTTGCCTTGTATGCATGCCTTCTTTCCACTACAACAGCTCTTTCTAATTATTTTTCATCCAAGTCGCCCTCGATGTGCGGCTCCTGGAGCGGCAGGCTTCGCTTGTGGGGTTCAACTAATAGTCAGTCGCATCTTGTTTCTTTTGTCTGCCCGTGTAGACCTGATCTGACCTTGCTCCATTTACCCACCCAGTGGGTACACCTTCGTCCACATGCCTCATCCTCTATTCTCCATACATTGAATTCCCAACGCCATTCCTTGTGGCTTTCCGGGTTCCAGCCGACACCTTATCCCACCTCCACCACCTTCACCTCCAGACCACTGGCGACGGTCCCGGCTTCCGCACCGGGGACTTTGGTCCCACGTGGGACGACACTGCCTGCACGCCTCCATGCGCAGTCTTCCGCTTTTTCACTTGCCGGCGACCGTCCCCCTCAGTGCTTGCCGCCTGCTTCCCGCTTTGACCTGCGGTTTGCCCGCTTTCACCACCCTCTGTCCTGATGACTGACGGCACCTCAGTTCATGTGTGTGTGTGTGTGTGTGTGTGTGTGTGTGTGTGTGTGTGTGTGTGTGTGGGGGGGGGGGGGGGTGGGGTGTGGTGTGTGGCAGCTGCTCTTCACGTAGTTTTCCACCACTCTCCTCTTTGCCCTGGAGGGTTGCCCTCCCACAGGCTTGTAACTGTGGCCTCCAGTCCTGGGGGTGGGGGTTAGCTGTTCTCCTGCCCTGCACCCCAGCCCCCTCCCACTATGCAATCTACAGTCTCTCTAACTATACCAAGCAAGCTATTATCCTCAAAGAA
>NW_024583942.1:28166-34008 GCF_018398535.1 Haplochromis burtoni
ATTGATTACAAAAGAATCTTGTGCATTTCAGGTTAAAGCTAAGAAAACTATATCAACAACCACCAAACAACTAAATCAGCAAATGAGAGCAGGTAAACGGATTCCACGCAAAGATGTAAACAGTTGCAGTGTCATCAGGAGGCATGGAGTGAACTTCCACAGTTACGCTGATGACACGCAGCTGTACATCTCCGTGTCTCCTGATGACACCGGACCAATGGATGCCCTCTTTAACTGTATCTTGGATATAAGATCTTGGATGGCAGAAAACTTTTTACAGCTTAACCAGGACAAAACTGAAGTTTTAATCGTCGGTCCTGAGGCTCAGAGAGAGAAACTCTTGTCTAAATTACAGGCATTTTCACTATGTCCTTCGCTACAAGTGAAAAACCTGGGTGTTATTTTTGACTCTGAGCTTGGTTTTATCCCACATATTAAACATGTAACCAAAATTGGATTTTATCATCTAAAAAATATAGCCAGAGTCCGCCCTATTCTCTCTCGGGCCAACACGGAGATGCTGATGCATGCTTTTATTACCAGTCGCATTGATTACTGTAATGCCCTGCTCTCTGGTCTTCCTAAGAAGAATATTTCAACTTTACAACTCTTGCAAAACTCGGCAGCTCGTGTGCTGACGAAGACCAGAGGGCGGGCCCACATTACACCGGTTTTAGAATCGCTGCACTGGCTCCCCGTGTGTTTCAGGATCGATTTTAAAGTTCTTTTATTGGTTTTTAAATGTCTTAATGGTCTTGGGCCTTCTTATCTCTCAGATCTGCTTTTACCATACGAACCCTCGCGGACCCTGAGGTCCTCTGGTACTGGCCTTTTGATTGTCCCTAAAGTCAGGACACATACTCACGGAGAGGCAGCTTTTCAGTGGTATGGTCCTCGTCTGTGGAACAGCCTGCCGGAGGAGCTCAGGGCCGCAGAGAACGTACATGTTTTTAAGAACAGGCTCAAGACCCACCTTTTTAATTTAGCTTTTACTTAGCGTTTATTTATTTTTTATGCTTATTTATTCTATCCTGTTATTCTATTATTAATTTAGGATTTACCTAATATTTTTTGATTTTATTCTTATTCATTTTTTAATCTTCTTACTCTATTTATATTTATATTGTATCCTGTTCTTATTTATTTTATCATTTTACCCTGTATATATCGTATTGCGTCATATCTCCAGTGTTTCCTCGGAGGGCGCTCTCTGCACCGGGGCTGTTATTGACCATGGCTCTGGGGTCCTCTCAGCCTGGTTGGGGGGCTCCTTGGCCTCCCTCCTGCTGTGTGCCCAGCCCGGAGGCTGCGGTCTGTGACCGGCTCCCGGTGCAGACGGCTCTCTGTTATAATGTTTCCTCACTTGGCTCATGCGAGCCCAGCCCAATTTTTACTCTTTAAGTGTGCGCGTGTGTGTATGTGTGTGTGGGTGGGGGGATATATGTGTATTGAGAGTGTGGGGAGTGAGTTGGAGGGTGGGGTGGGCTGCTTTTAACTATGTAAAGCACTTTGTGCTACATTTTCTCTGTATGAAAAGTGCTTTATAAATAAAGATTGATTGATTGATTGATTGATTGATTGATTGATTGATTGATTAATTGATTGAAATCGTGCGTGATCCTGGCAGTTAAGGGTGCCCATTGACGGCACGTCACACGCCATCAGTGCCTGCACACGACGACATCCTCACAGCTTACTGATGGCCTGCAGGACTTGTCCACTCTTCAAACCTCTTCCCTTACAGATGCATCTTGTGAGATCCAGCACACCTTAAGGCTGATCCATGTGTGTGTGTTGCGGGGCGGGGGGGGGGTGGGGTGTTAGTGGGCTGCTCTCTTCACGTAGTTTTCCACCACTCTCCTCTTTGCCCTGGAGGGTTGCCCTCCCACAGGCTTGTAACTGTGGCCTCCAGTCCTGGGGGTGGGGGTAGCTGTTCTCCTGCCCTGCACCCCAGCCCCCTCCCACTATGCAATCTACAGTCTCTCTAACTATACCAAGCAAGCTATTACCTGAACATCGTAATGTTCATATGTTGATTAACGGTTTTCTTCAGTTTTTGATCCACTGCAGAATATTTTTAAGGAAAAGCCAGGCCAGGAAAATCTCCTTCATGTTTTTCTGTGTTTTATCCTTAGTTACTTTGACACAAAGGCATCTGTTGTGTATATTGCATATGCTTAAACCTCTGATGAAGTATCAGTACTGATAAATGATCAAAATTCTAATATTTCTGACTGTCTGAGAAAAAATTGAATCGAATTGGAATTCAACCGATTCTAGAAATCAGTGATGATAACCAGCCCTAGTGCCAAGGTAGGTAGGTATCCCCCTGCGTCGGAAGCCCGCACTGGGCTGTCCAAATCATGGACAAACAGTATCCCACAGCTGTTTATGTTTTTAAACCCATTTTGAAGAGAGGCATTTTTTTAAATGTATTGATAGCATAATGTTAAATATTCTTACACAGTTAAAAAAAACTACACGTACAATAAATTAAACCATAAAGATTTCTGTTATTAAAAGAGTTGATTATTATGCAACCTGTAATTGTTAGTACTTTATTTGTTATTGTTTACAAAAGGTTTGAGGTGCGAAATACAGCGTTTAACAGCTTTGTGGTGTGTTGTAGATTTTGTGTTGGGGTATAGAGAAGTATTGATAATATGCAACTTAACAGTTGTATTTTATCTATTGGGGGATGGGTGTGGCTGGGCTGATGACTGTAACAGAAAAGAGTGGCAATTTATATTTTTATTAGTATTTTTAAGGATTAAAGATGGTATTTGTTATTAGGCTTTTTAAAAAAAAGTGTTTATCACCCAACATCGTTTCATTGTTGAAAAAAAAGGGCTCCGAGGGAGGGTGTTACCGCTCTTCCAGCCACGCCCATCTGCGCTGCACAAACACCTCCTCTTCCTGCCTTTCTCAGTTCTCCGTTCTGCTTTTCCTGTTCCCGCGTTACTCATGTTGGATTTGCCTTTGTATTTTATGTATAGATGCAGTTGCAATTGTGCAGTCTGAGCCACAGAGTTCCAGTTTGTTTTTAACCGATCTGTTTGTGGACTTTGCTCTTTGCTGGATTTCTTTCTTCCCGCCTGTTTCCTGTTTGTGTCTCACTGCTTCCCTCACATCTCCCTCAGCAGCCTTTTCCAGCATTACTTCTAACAAAAGGTGAGCAGTTTGAACTTTTAATCTGAATTTAATATCACTGTCTCTGATTATATATGCATTAAAGGAGAAGTCGATCACGAATGTCTAACCTGTAAAGCAGTATTGTCTGGTTAAATATTGCATTTTATCTTACAGTTTATCTTACATTTCTTGGTCATGGATGATTTCGTAAGAACCAAACTGGTTGAATGGGGGCTAAGTGAGTGGGTGGAAAAATTTAAAGGTAAAGTATTAACGTGAATCCCTGATGGGTACAGATATTGATTCTGATGTGATCTGTGAAGTAAGTTGAGAATAATCTTTATCTCTGCAACTTTATTTTTAATTACAGATCAAGAAATTGATGAAGAAAATATTTTTGAGCTTGATGATCGAGAAATTGAGAATTTGATCACAAAAGCTGGACCAAGAATGAGATTCAAGAAGAACCTCAAGCTGTTAAAGGTAATTAAGTTCTTTGACAATCATTGCTATTTTAGGTGAACAGAGGTGACTTTATCTGTATATTTAAAAATGCACTGGCAGTAATAATCAGTGATGGGAAAAACCGCGTTAAAAGCAACTCTTTTACTTTTTTTCTGTAACTGGAATCTGAGTAATTACTATTTCTATCGTTTTGTCTTGATGCATCAATCATCAGGAAGTAAATCTCCAAAACTTGATTCTGTTCATCTGGACGTAGCGTTTTGTTGGGAGAACCGTTTCGTCACTCATCCAAGTGACTTCTTTAGTTTCAGCTGACTGCAGTACATTTGCATAATGACTGAAACCAGTCCAGTGAAGGAACAATGGGCTGGGAGGTCAGTTCCTTAATGTTAATTATGCAAATTCTCATGACCATTGATCAACAACCACTGACCAAAACCCGCTGATCAATGGCCATGAATACCATTCAGAGAGTTGGGGAATGGCTGCAATTACAGCATTTAAGATGGGAAAGGTGTACCCTTAGGCCCCCTCCTCGATTCAAGTAAGAACAGAATCACCAATTACCAGAGTTTGATTCCTGGCGAGTGTTTTGCCAAGTTGGCAAAAACAGTTAGACACATGAACAGGTTGGTGGTGTACCGGGGACTTCTGTTTAAGACTATGCTTCCTCCTCATCGTCACCCAGTCATCTTGTTTCCCCGACTGTTCGGGACAATTTGCCAGAGGGAGCTAGCCTTTGACTGGACAGGCTAAAGGGGCCTGGCTAGCTATAGGATTTTTAAGGGTGCGAAGCAAAGTCTCCAATTCTGTGATAAGGTATTAGGTATATAATGTATTCTTCATCAGTCTGCTAGTTATAAATATAACTGCATTTAAGTTTGTTGATTGTAAAACTTGTATGCTAGTGTCCTTCAAATGTTGTTAAAGAGCAATGCCAATGCAAATAGTAATAATTTCCTGTATAACTCATATTCATCCTCAGGTCTTGCCATCCACAAGTGATACAGGTGAGACACATGCATCATATTTATTGCATCTCATATTATTCTGTGTTTGCACCAATATTATCTCTAGAATATATATGATTATGCATGAAGTGTATGAAGGAATGTATATTCACACGCAAAAGAAACAAAGGATGGGATACCCATCTTCTGCCCTTCTTCTTCTTACCACATTTGGTTAGAGGAAGAAGGGTGGGGGAGTAGAAGTCATGCATACAACATGGCCAAATGGCTATCAATGCTTCTAAGGGGTCACTTAGGAGCATTCAGGATTCTTCCTCTAGTTTCCTGCATGATCAGTAAATCCAGACTTGGAAGTTCACAGTTGGAAATTACAGCAAAAAAAAAAGCCAAAGGATTAGGTGCTGCCGAACACTATGAACTTACGAATGATAATTTTTTGGCTTTTTTCTTTTTCTTCTCGTACAATGTTGGATTACCATTTCAAAGTAATTGGAGAACACTATAGTGTTCTCCAATTACTTAGAGTTACTTTGCTATTGGATTATATTGACAGGGAACAGAAATAAATGCATCTTCAGGCCTGGATGAGCCCATCCTCTCTCTCATTCCTCCCAAGATCAGCATTAGGAATCTACATTAGCTTAATTAGGTAAGTAAAATTCAAGTGATTTTATTAAGTGATTATTATTATTATTACTTGATTGATCTTTTGCTTTCCTTCTACTAAATTCCTTTAATGTAATATTCTGGATTCATCCATCCATCCATTCGCTTCCGCTTATCCTTTTCAGGGTCGCGGGGGGTGCTGGAGCCTATCCCAGCTGTCACAGGGCGAGAGGCAGGGTACACCCTGGACAGGTCGCCAGTCTGTCACAGGGATTCAAAAAGTCTAAATTCTCGACATGCTTTTTTTTTTTTAAACCTTTGTGAAACAGGAAATGTAAAAACCTGTATTGTTTTAATATCACACAAAGGGTTATAAAAGGTTACTTTGGCCATAAAAGTTAACAGATTATAGAAGAGAGCTGCTGATGACAGATGTGACTGGAGGATTGTAGATGACCTGCAAGGCCACTGAGATAAGAACGCTTTTACAGGAAGCAGGATCACCAATCATTCGACTTCCGGTTGAAAAATAGATTGTTTCAGTCTTTACAGTTCATGGATAATTTTGTTGTATGTTAAAAACTGCTGTGGTGCTGCAAAATACTTTTTTGGCAGGCAGCTTATTTTTAGTGTCAGAAAAAAACAAGAACAGGGTTTGAAAAAAAAAA
>NW_024583942.1:35100-36181 GCF_018398535.1 Haplochromis burtoni
GGATGGATGTACTATATTGAATAAATGTTTTAATCAAGAACCTCTACTAAAAGCTTAATAAAAGGATATAAAAGTATACCAGGCAATTTGAATAACCTAGTTATTCAAATAGCCTCATCTAACCAGCTCCTCAGAATAACCTGCGCTTAGATTCTGCTTTCGGTTTCAGTTCTGCAAAGCCTGCATATCCTGTCAGCCTGTGGCTTAGTCTTTCTGAAAGACACACACACTGTTTAAACATCTGAATGCAATATCAATGCTGCAGATTATATTATTAATGCAATAGTAATATTGATGATTATTAACAATAGCAGTAAAATAGTTTCCCTGCTCTCCAGAATATCACCCTGGGTCAACACACTTGAATCAAATGATTAGTTCATTACCAGGCCCCTGGAGAACTTCAAGACACTTTGAGGAGGTCATTTAGCCATTTGAATCAGCTGTGTTGGATCAAGGACACATCTAAAACCTGCAAGACACTGACACTCAAGGCCTGGAGTTACCTACCCCTGGTTTAGACCCTCACAATTAAAATCTTAATATCCTTGAGAGGAATTCATGCTTTAAAATCCCAATCCATCCATTTTCTTCTGCTTATCCAATTTGGGTTTGCTGGAGCCTTTCCCAGTTGTCAGGCGAGAGGCAGAGTACATGACATGACAACTTAAATGACATTGTTCTTAGAGACCATAAGTCAGTCTTTTTTAATGTAACTGTCAACTCAAAGTCTCCTTCCCAAGGATTTATTAGGCGCAGGTGCTTTATTGATGACTCTATCATTTATCTGTTTTCTTCTCTTTTTAATTTTAAAACCTCTTCTGACCTCCTTACTAATTCTTTTAATGAACACTGTCTTGCCATTCTTAATCAGGCTGCTCTTTTCAAAACTAGGCATTGCTCTGTTAGTTCCCGCACACCCTGGTTAAACAATACAAATTGTGGTCTTCGACGCTCCTGTTGAAAAGGTCTGGTTGTCCATCATGAACACTTCAAATAACTTCTTCACTTATATAATGAGTCAGTGAACGAGGCTAGATCCTCTTATTTCAATAATCTTATAAACCGTCATAAAAATAAC